>NW_007251074.1:27342-32570 GCF_000164805.1 Carlito syrichta
TACTCGGAAGGCTGAGGTGGAAGGATCGCCGGAGCCCAGCAGGTTGAGGCTGCGGTGGCCGGGAGCGGCCACTGCCCTCTAGTCTGGGCGACAGTGAGACTCCAACTCAAAAAAATAATAATAATAATGAAATAAAATGGAGGCAACCATACCTACTCCACAGGAGCTGTGAGGGTGAACTAGAGTGATGTGTGTGATTGTTTAGAGCAGTGCCTGACACATGGCTGCCACGAGTCTGCCCCGTCGTTCCTGTTATTTTTAGAGTATTTTACATGAAATATTCACAGGGGTGTGTGACGGAGTGTCTCCTCCGGGGGCAGGCAAGATGTCACCCCTCCCTCTTCCTTGTCCTTACCATCCTCACCCCTTCTACAAGGTCACGCTGGCCTGGTTCTCTCCCAACCCCCAAGAGCCTCCCTGTGGCTGCCAGGCCCCACCTCGAGGCTGCTCGGCTGCCCCAGCGAGGATGGATGACCTCTCCCAGGGCCCCACCCACATGTGGTCAGGCCGCCTCTGCCTGTGGCCAGGGCCTGGAGCCTGGACATGCCTGGCGGGCTGCCACAGCTTCCTGGGTAGGCTGCACGGCCACTCCCTCAGGGCCCCTCTATTCTGGGAGCTGTAATTTAGACAGCCTTCACCGCCCCAACTGCTATCTGTGGCGGCAGTCACCGGCAGTCACGGTCCCCAGGGTTCTGCCCACCCTGCTTGCCTGCCTGTTCATAAACAGCTCCTGGGTTGCCCTGTTATCTTGGGCACCGTGGCTCTGGGGAGGAGGCCCTGCCACCCCGGAGATACAAAGGACCTCTCCATCCCAGGAGAGGCAGGCCAGGGAGGGTCGAGGTGGGAGGGAGCCCTCAGACACCAGAGCCTGATATAGCAGCCCTCAGAATCCACCCTGGAGTCTGCTGGCTGGGGTGGAAAGCGGAGAAGGTAAGGCCTGTCATTATGCCCCCAGCGCCCTGGGGACTGGGTCACCCAGACTATGGTCTCCCCAAAGGCCCCTGCCTCAGCCACAGGCCACGAAAATCTGTGTGTGTGTTGGGGGGTCAAAAACAGCTACACAAGTGTCATTTCTAAAATGCACATCTATGGCCACATCAACCCGAATGCAGTCGAGCTCTTCCTTTTTAAATTTTTTTTTTTGAGTTGGAGTCTCACTCTGTTGCCCAGGCTATACAGTGACACGATCACAGCTCCCCGTGGCCTCCACTTGCTGGGTTCAGGCAACCCTCCCTCAGCCTTCCAAGTAGCTGGAACTACAGACGTGTGCCACTACACTCAGCTAATTTTTTTACTAATTGCAGAGACGAGGTCTCAACAAATTGCCCAGGTTGGTCTTGAACCCCTGGACTCAGGCAGTCCTCTTACCTCTGTATCCCAAAGTGCTGGAATTACAGGTGTGAGCCACTGCGCCTGGCTCTGATCTCTTCTAAAATGCAAATAGGGGCCAGGCATGATAGCTAATATCCAGAACTTTGGGAGGTTGAGACAGGAGAATTGCTTGAGCCCAGGAGTTCAAGACCAGCCTCAACAACATAGTGAGACCTCACCTCTACAAAAAAATTTTAAAAAGATAGGTGTGGTGGCACATGCCTTGAGTCCCAGAAACGGGAGGCTGAGCCAGAAGGATCCCCTGAGCCCAGAAGGATCCCCTGAGCCCAGAAGGTTGAAGCTTTGGTGAGCTATGATTGTGCCACTGCACTCCTGCCTGGGCAACACAGTGAGGCCCAACTCAAAAAATAAAATACGGCTGGATGTGGTGACTCAATGTCTATAATCCTAGCACTTTGAGAGACCGGGGTGAGAGGACTGCCTGAGCCCAGGGGTTCAAGACCAGCCAGGGCAACTTGATGAGGCCTCATCTCTACAATAAATCAAAAAATTAGCCAGGCGTGGTGGGGCCCAAGTAGTTTCAACTACTTGGAAGGCTGAAACAGGACCACTGCACTCCTGTCTGGGCGACAGAGTGAGACTCCAACTCCAAAAAAAACCAAAACAAACAAACAAACAAAAAGCAAAAAAGAATAATAAAAATAGCCAGGCATGGAGGCTCATACCTATAATCCCAGCAAGAGGCCGAGGCAAGAGGATTGCCTGAGCCCACTGGTTTGAGACCAGCCTGGGCAACTTGGTGAGACCTTGTGTCTACAATAAGTCATAAAATTAGCCAAGCGTGGTGGCGCATGCCTGCAGTTCCAGCTATTTGGGAGGCTGCGGTGGAAGGATAGCCTGAGTCCAGCAGGTCGAGGCTGTGGTGACTGTGAGCATGCCACTGCACTCCAGCCTGGGCGACAGAGTGAGACTCTGACTCAAATAATAATAATAATAAAAAATATGAGCCGAGCTCAATGGCTCAGCCTGTAATCCCGCACTTTGGGAGGCTGAGGTAAGTGGATTGCCTGAGCCCGCAGGTTCGAGACCTGCCCGGGCAACTTGGCGAGACCTCATCTCTACAATAAATCAAAAATCAGCCAGGCATGGTAGCGCACACCTGTAATTCCAGCTACTTGGAAGACTGAGGCAGAAGGATCGCCAGAGCCCAGCAGGTCGAGGCTGCGGTGGCCGGGAGCAGCCACTGCACTCCAGCCTGGGCGACAGAGTGAGACTCCGACTCAAAAAAAAATATGTATATATATATATATATATATGACTGGGCACAGTGGCTCAAGCCTGTATCGCAGCATTTCGGATGACTGAGACGAGAGGATTGCCTGATCCCACGGGTTCAAGACCAGCAGGCAACATGGTGAGACCTTGTCTCTACAATAAATAAAACAAATTAACCGGGCATGGCTGTACACCTGTAATTCCAGCTACACGGAAGGCTGAGGCAGAAGGAAGGATCGCCAGAGCCCAGCAGGTGGAGACTGCGGTAGCTGGGAGCAGCCACTGCACTCCAGCCTGGGTGACAGAGTGAGACTCCAACTCAAAAAAATAAAAAAATAAAAATGAAAACAAATAATATAATAAAGTAAATAAAATGCAAATGTGGTTTTGTCATTCCCTGACTCCAAACCTTACATGGTTCCCAACAGCCCTTCGTGTTGAAGTTTAAAATACCCCTCCACCCTCTTGTCTTTTCTCCCATCTCTCTCACCTCAGGATCTTTGCACAAGCTTCCCTGCCCTGTCCCTGGACACCGTGATCTTCATCTGACTGCTATCCATCCTGCAGGTCTCAGAAGTCATTTCTTGTGGAGCCCTCCCCTGACATCACACAACTGTGTCCCTGGTTGTCCCCTAGGATTGGGCTGGTTGTCCCTCCCGAGTTCACCACACCCTCGCCTGTGGGCCTGACCCCTTCCCACCAACTATAAGTGCCCGGGGCAAGCAACTCCCTCTTGCTCACTGCTGTTTCCCCAGTGCTGGTAGCCCCACCCAAGCACACAGTGGCTGTCCCTAATACATTTGTTGAAGAAATGCATGGATAAATACATGAATGACTCTTCATGTGTAGGTCTCTTGGGGCTGTGTGGCTACTTTGCAGCCTCCATTTTCCAGGAAAGCCTGACATCCGTGCTCCAATCCCTTCGCCCTTTCGGTCCATCTGGATCTGGAAAATGCAGTTGCCATGGTCAGGGTCTGAGGGTGGGCAGCCCCCGCGGGACCTGAGGATGCTTGGAGGACAAGGCTGGCATCCTTGGGTTGAGGGGGTGGAGGGGAGGGAGGGAGTCCTCAGTCAGTTAGGGTTACTCACCAGCGGCAAATCTGTTACTGGGAGGGAACACAGGCCAGATGGACAGGCCATCTTCTTGGTCTGGCACTTTCTGCTGTGATACGGAGACACACTTTGTAGGTTACTTTTTCCAAAGGTGGAAATGGCAAAGAATAACGAGCCCTGGAGTTAGAGTGTAACCTGCAACCCATCAGCGATTGGAAGACCTCTGAATTGGCAATTTGCATTCATTGCGGCCCCTACCTGTCCCAAGGTGGGGCAGGGGGCAGCTCAGAAGATAGGATCACTGCAGCTGCACCTATCTCCTGAGAGCATGCAACCCACTCCCAGGAAGGGAGACCTGGAGTCACAGTGGAGGCCCCGGGGGTTTTAGGGACAGAAAAGGAAAGCAGGGCAGGCTCAGACCTGCCTCCTGCTCCTGCAGGCTACTTGATGAGGTAGCCAGAGCCGAGCCTGGTGCGGAGAAGAAATCTGGTGGTAAAGCATACAAAGTGCAAACAGCCACGTGATCCAGCCATGTTCTGTCTCCAGGTCTCCTCACTTGCTTTCCTGTTCCTTCTGCCCGCATGCTCTTCCCCTCCGATTTCTCCTTCGCTCCTTCTCTCCTTCAGGTATTTGCCTAAATGTCCCCCTATCAGTCGCACCTTCCCAAGTGAGTGCCCTGTTTGAATGGTGCCCTCCTCCCATCCACCCCACTGCCCTGCTTTAATTTGCTCTATAGCGCTTACTGCTCTCGGACACAGGGTTCTTGACTTATTTTTGTGTTCACTGTCTCATCCATCTAAGAGCCCTGCCAATTTTGTTTTCAGGTATGTCCCTGACTTAGTTTTCTATTTCTGTGTAATGAATTACACGCCCCCCCCCAATTTAGCAGCTTACAATAGTAAGCATTTATGATCTCCCATGATTTCTTTTTTAATTTTTTTTTTCAGTCGAATTCTCACTCTGTCACCCAGGCTGGAGTGCAATGGCATGCTCAGGGCCACCGCAGCCTCGACCTGCTGGGCTTAGGCAATCCTTCCATCTCAGTCTTCCAAGTAATTGGAACTACAGGCATGTGCCACCAAGCTTGGCTCATTTTTCTTGATTTAGTGTAGAAATGAGCTCTCACCAAGTTGCCCAGGCTGGTCTTGAACCCGTGGGCTCAGGCAATCCTCTCACCTCAGTCTCCCAAAGTGCTGGGATTATAGGCATGAGCCACCGCACCCGGCCCCTGAAGGATCTTAAACACAGCGAGGGTTGCTTCAGACCCTCCCCACTCTGCTCTCGCAATGCCCTCTTATAATTCCCTTCCACCTCTTCTTAGCCACGTGTCTGTGGCAAGTTCCAAAATTCACAGGCTTAGATTAGGCATGTGACTCCCAGCACTTTGGGAGTCCAAGGTGGGAGGATCACTTAAGGCCCAGAATTTGAGACCAGCCTAGGCAACATAGGAAGACCTCATCTCTACAAACAAAAACATAAATAAAGCGAAGCCAGACTTGGTGGCTCAGCCTGTAATCCTGTGCCTTTGGGAGGCTGAGGTGAGTGGATTGCCTGAGCCTGCAGGTTCG
>NW_007251074.1:32590-32876 GCF_000164805.1 Carlito syrichta
GCCCAGCAGGTCGAGGCTGCGGTGACCGGGAGCGGCCACTACACTCCAGTCTGGGTGACATAGTGAGACTCCAACTCAAAAAAACAAAAAAAACAAAAAACCTCAAAGGGAGGCTGGGCACGGTGGCTCAAGCCTGCAATCCCAACACTTTGGGAGGCCGAGACTAGAGGATTGCCTGAGCTCGGAATTTGAGACCAGAATGGGCAACTTGATTAGACCTTGTCTCTACAATAAATCAGAAAATTAGCAGGGCATGGTGGTTCACGCCTACAGTCCTAGCTACTCG
>NW_007251074.1:33542-40348 GCF_000164805.1 Carlito syrichta
GTTGAAGCAGGAGGATCACCTGAGCCCAGCAGGTCAAGGCTGCGGTGGTCATGAGCGTGCCACCGCACTTCGGCCTGGGCAACAAGAGTGAGACTCCAATTCAAAAAACAAAAAAACCCTCAAAGACCTGTTGTTGGGATTAAAAGACATGAGGGTGCAAGCGTCATGGCATCTGTCACACACAAGCCCTCTGTAGGTAACCATCATGGTCAGTGTTGTGTGTTACTAACACCACACGGAAAGATGAAGGCAGTTGGGTGCGGTGGCTCAGCCTGTAATCCCAGCACTTTGGGAGGCCGAGGCAACAGGATTGCCTGATCCTGCGGGTTCGAGACCAGCCTGGGCAACTTGGTGAGACCTCGTCTCTACAACAAATCACAAAAACTAGCTGGGCGTGGTGGCGTGTGTCTGTGGTTCCAGCTGCTTGGAAGGCTGAGGCAGAAAGATCACCTAAGCCCAGCAGGTTAAGGCTGTGGTGGCCGTGAGTATGCCACTGCACTCCAGCCTGGGCAACAAGAGTGAGACTCCAATACAAAAAGAAAAAGATTAGAGGATTGCCTGAGTTTGGGATTTGAGACCACCCTGGATTCAGGAGCGGTGTGGAGCTGGGGGTGTTGGAGGAGTGTGTTTGTGTATGTGTGTGTGTGTGCTTGTGTGTACGTTTTGGAGAGGCACTGTCTCCAATCTTCAGTGCCTTGGCTGGGTCATGTGGTCCACACACCGGGGTTTATCACTTGGGCCAGAGATGGTCACATGCTGAGTCCTTAGTCACCCAAACAGGCAGGAAACACTAACAACATATGGGCTGCCTTTTTTTTCTTTTGAGTTGAAGTCTTATTCTGTTGCCCAGGTTGGAGTGCAGGGGCAAGCTCACGACCACTGCAGTCTCAACCTGCTGAGCTCAGGTAATCCTTCTGCCTCAGCCTTACAAATAGCTGAAACTACAGACATGCGCTACCACACCCAGCTTATTTTTTGATTTATTGAATGGCCGGGCTCGTTGGCTCACGCCTGTAATCCCAGCACTTTGGGAGGTGGAGGTGAGAAGATTGCCTGAGTCCACTGGTTCTAGACCAGCCTGAGCAGCACGGCAAGAACTCCTCTCTACAATAAAATTTTTTTTAAAAAATTAGCTGGGTGTGGTGGTGCATGCCTGTACTTCCAGTTACTTGGAAAGCTGAGGTGGAAGGATCGCCTGAGCCCAGTAGGTTGAGACTGTGGTGGCCATGATTGTGCCACTGCACTCCAGCCTGGGTGGCAGAGTGAGACTTCGGCTCAAAAAATAAAATAAAATAAAAAAATTTAGCTGGGCTCAGTGGCTCAGCCTGTAATCCCGCGCCTTTGGGAGGCTGAGGTGAGTGGATTGCCTGAGCCCGCAGGTTCGAGACCAGGCCAGGCAACTTGGTGAGACTTCATCTCTACAATAAATCAAAAATTAGCTGGGTATAGTAGTGTGTGCCTGTAGTTCCAGCTACTTGGAAGGCTGAGGGGGAAGGATCGCCAGAGCCCAGCAGGTCGAGGCTGCGGTGTCCGGGAGTGGCCACTGCCCTCCAGTCTGGGCGACAGAGTGAGACTCCAACTCAAAAACAAAAACAAAAACAAAAACAAACAAACAAACAAACAAAAAAGGAAGATAAGTCTGGAGTTAAACAAAAGGAATTGAAGAGTCACATCAACCAGTCCCCTGGCCTCCAGCCCTTATCAACAGAGCCCTGCCTGGAGATGCGAAGATTCTGGGGTGGGGCAGTTTGCTCCAGGGAAGGTACAAAAGGGCAAGCTTCTAGCCTGTCCCTTTTTTTTTTTTTTTTTTTTTTTTGAGTTGGAGTCTCAGTGTTTCACCCAGGTTGGAGTGCAGTGGCACCCTCACGGCCACCACTGCCTTGACCTGCTGGGCTCAGGCGATCCTTCAGCCTCAGCCTTCCAAGTAGCTGGAACTACAGGTATATACTACCATACCCAGCTAATTTTTTGATTTATTGTAGAGACAAAGTCTCGCCATGTTGCCTGGGCTGGTCTCTAACCCTGGGCTCGGGTAATCCTCTCGCCTCTGCCTGCCAAAGTGCTGGGATTACAGGCTTGAGCCACCATGCCCGGCCCAGCCTGTCCTTTGTCAGCATATGCAATGTCAGAAGGCCAAGTTGCAGCCAAAGCAGCTTGCTTTGGTCTCATTCCAGGCCTGAGACCACACCCTGGACAGGTTGACTAGATTGAGAATCCCACAGTCATTCAGGCAACAAGTAACTTTCTGAGCAGCTACTATAGGCCAAGGCCTGTGCTAGGTGCGTGGGGACACCATTGAGCAAAAAACCACTATGCTCCCTGTCCTCTCGGGGCTGACAGCCTACCAGGAGGCAGGCAGGAATTAATCACCGGGAGAAGTACTGGGTGCTGTCCAGATGTGTCATGGGAGCCCCTGATGTCCGGGTGGGGGCGGGGTAGCAGGACAGACTTCCTTGTTTTGTTTTGTCGGAGTCTCACTCTGTTGCCCAGGTTGGAGTGCAGTGGCATGATGACAGCTGCAGCAAACTTGACCTGCTTGGTTTAGGCAATCCTTCCGACTGAACCTTCCAAGTAGCTGGGATTATAGGCAAGTGCCACCACGCCCAGCTAATTTTTTTTTTTTTTTTTTAGTTAGAGTCTCACTCTTGTCGCCCAGGCTGGGGTACAGTGGCACGCTCACGCCCACCGCAGCCTCAACCTGCTGGGCTTGGGCGATCCTTCTGCCTCAGCCTTCCAAGTAGCTGGAACTACAGACTCACGCCACCATGCCCGGCTAGTTTTTGTGGTTTATTGTAGAGATGAGGTCTCACCAATTTGCCCAGGCTGGTCTCAAACCCCCAGGCTCAGGCAATCCTCTCCCCTTGGTCTCCCAAAGTGCTGGAATTGCAGATTGAGCCACCACGCCTGGCCATAATTTTTTGTTTTATTATATAGACGAGGTCCTACCAAGTTGCCCAGGCTGGGCTCAGACAGTTCTCTCACCTCGGCCTCCCTAAGTACTGAGATTACAGGCATGAGCCGCCGTGCCCAGTCCTGCTTCCTTGTAAGTGACATAGCTGAACCCGGAACCCAGTGAGGAGCCATGGATGGGGTGAGAAGTACTCTGGGCAGAGGCTACAGCAAGTGCAAAGGGCCTGTGGTTTTCTTTCGAAAATCTGAAAGAAGGCCTATGTGGTTAGAGTGCATGGGGGTTGGGGTGGGGACTGGGATGCAAAAGGGCGGGTAGAGAATTAACCAGGGTCACGACCAAATGGCCTTGTTCTCTTTGGTGGAATGTTTGCAAAAATGGGAGAAACTGGAATGACAGATTTCCCGTCTCTGAATAGTTGTTACGCAGAAGGAGGATAGGACAGAAGCTAAATGACAGGAAGTGAGATTTGAATCAGATAGGACTTCCGCTGACGGTGGAGTCTGGGGCTGCTTTCTCTACCCCACCTGCTATGACTCCCAGGTATCAGGGAGGGGGTCCTTTACATATTGGCTTACTTCTCTGTCCATTCCCTCTGTCACAGTTCCCCAGTATTGCTGCTAATTAGTCTTGTAGGGAGAGGGACCTGGAACTGGAGGGGTACACAGGTGGGGTGTCTCTGAGCTGTAGCGAGGAATTGGAGGGACTGCCCCCAGCACCCAAGGTCAAGGAGCAGAGGAGACAGCACAGGAGGGTGGCCAGGATTCAGCTGACGTTTTGGCCTCTAGGTTGCAAAGGTGCAGTGGTGAACCAGACTGAACCAATGCTTTCTTTTCTTTTTTTTTTTTTTTTTTAGAGATAAGGGCTTGCTCTGCTGCCCAGGTTGGAGTGGAGTGGCACGATCATGGCTCACTGCAGCCGTGACTTCCTGGGCTCAAGCTAGCCGCCCACCTCAGCCTCCTGAGTAGCTGGGACTTAAGGCACACCTGGCTAATTTTTTCTAGGAAGCACTCAGATCCAGCTGATTTTTTTCTAATTAATTTTTTTGTAGAGATGAGATCTCACTATGTTGGACAGGCTGGTCTCCAAACTCCTGGGCTCAAGTATCCTCCTGCCTGCCTCGACCTCCCAAAATGCTGGGATTACAAGTATGAGCCACCATGCCCAGTCCCTAACTCAGTCTTTATGAAACAGATATTCCATTGAGGAAGGCAGAGGATAAACAAGTATTTACATGTGGCATTTCAAACACTTTGAAGGTAAAGAATACATGTAATGAGAGTCGTTGTTTTGTTTTGTTTAGTCAGTCTCACTCTGTTGCCCAGGTTGGAGTACAGTGGCATGATGACAGCTACAGCAACCTTGACCTGCTTGGTTTAGGTAGTCCTTCTGACTCAGCCTTCCAAGTACCTGGGACTATAGGCAAGCACCATCATGCCAGACTAATTTTTTTTTTTTGAGTTGGAGTCTCACTCAGTTGCCCAGACTGGAGTGCAGTGGCCGCTCCCGGCCACCGCGGCCTCGACCTGCTGGGCTCCGGCGATCCTTCCGCCTCAGCCTTCCAAGTAGCTGGAACTACAGGTGTGCGCTACCACGCCCGACTAATTTTTGATTTATTGTAGAGATGAGGTCTCACCAAGTTGTCCAGGCGGGTCTCAAATCCGCGGACTCAGGCAATCCACTCACCTCAGCTTTCCAAAGGCACAGGATTACAGGCTGAGCCACTGAGCCTGGCTTAATTTTTTTTTTTAATTTTTTTTTTTTTTAGTTAGAGTCTCACTCTTGTCGTCCAGGCTGGAGTACAGCAGCACACCACCACACCTGGCTCATTTTTTTCTTTTTTCTTTTTTTTCTTTGTTTTTTTAGGAAGCACTCAGATCCAGCTGATTTTTTTCTAATTAATTTTTTTGTAGAGATGAGATCTCACTATGTTGGCCAGGCTGGTCTCAAACTCCTGGGCTCAAGTATCCTCCTGCCTGCCTCGACCTTCCAAAGTGCTGGGATTACAAGTATGAGCCACTGCAGCCTCAACTTGCTGGACTTAGGGTAGGACCTGCCCAGGAGTTGACATTTCTCACTGAAGACCTGGGGGATGTGAAGGAGCCCATGGCATTTCCAAAGAAGCACTTGCAAAGCTGAGACCTGTGTGTGCAAAGGCCCTGAGGCCGAAAAGAGTTGGTGTGCTTGTGTCAGGGAACTAAACGAAGATGCCAGGCAAGGTCCCAGAGATTGGCAGGAGCTGGACAAAGTAGCTGTAGCCTTATAGAGTACGAACTGGTATCCTTCACGCCAAGGGCGATAGGAATTGTTGAAGGTTTTTTAGCAGGGAAGTGACCTGTCCAGTTCCTATTTTGCAAAGACATGCACTCTTTCTAGGAGTCTGATGTCACCTTTCACCAGAAATGTCCTCCTGGAAGATTCTCGGAACAATCTGCTCTTGCGGAGGCCAGCTTCTCTCTCCACATCTCCAGCCCCTCCCTATGGGTCAGCCCAGAGGAGGCAAACCCTTGAACCGGAGCCTCCACCGACCAAACTCCAGAAGGGCTTTGCAAACCTGTTAGTGGGGAGTGCCTGGGCAACCCCTGAGGCTGCAGGGCTTCCCTAGCGCCACCACCCCGTGTGTATGTGTGGGATCTTCCCATGCAATCTGCCAGGCCTTCAGCAGTTACCCCCCCAACCCCATCGTTTTTTCTCTTTTTGAGTCAGAGTCTCATTCTATGGCCCAGGATGGAGTGCAATGGCATGCTCACAGCCACTGCAGCCTCGGCCTGCTGGGCTCAGGCGATCCTTCTGCCTCCGTCTTCCAAGTAGCTATGCCACCATGCCCAGCTGACTTTTTGATTTATTGTAGAGACGAGGCATTGCCATGTTGCCCGGGCTGGTCTCAACCCCATGAGCTCAGACAATCCTCTCGCCTCTGCCTCCCAAAGTCCTGGGATGACAGGTATGAGCCACTGTGCCTGACTCCCATCCCAACTTCTAACTTGGCTCCAGGGCAGCCGGGGCAGTAGGACACCCATTTTGTAGCAGAGGCCCAGAAGGGGGGAAGTTGGGTGACTTAACTAAGACCACATGGTTAGACAGAGTGTGCCTGGCTTTGAATCCCAGCTGCTCATACTTTGTAAGGCCACAGCTGCTCTGTCCATCTCCTTCCGCACTCCATCCTGTGCCCTCTCCCATGATACTCCCATTTGTAGCTGCTTATTGCATGCGGGGGGAGGGCTGCTGTAGGAGAGGGAGCTGACAGGGAGAGAGGCAGATGGGGGTGGGCAGGTTATCAAGGAGTCTGGGCTACATAGGAGAGGTGGAGAGGAGAGGGGAGGGGATGGCCACCAAGAACAAGAGTAGGGGTGGGACAGGGAAGGATGGTGGCCCGGATAGGCGTCTGAGGAGCCCAATCCCTAGATTATGGGGCCCCTTCATCCTGGAGGCACCTTGGACCCAGCTGCCTCACTTGCCAAAGGACACACAGCACACTGCCCCGGGGAGTACAGGCAACATAGAGCTGTCAGCTGGTCCCTGACACTCGTTTGGGAAGGCCCATTTGGTTGACCAGGTTTCTTCTCTATAATGTAAACTCCCAGTGGGTGGGGTCTATGCCATGTTCAATATCATATCTCTAACCGGGTGCTCACGAGAGGATTGCCTGAGCCCAGGGGCTTGAGACCAGCCTGGGCAACTTGGGGAGACCTCCTCTCTACAATAAATAAAAAAATTAGGCCATTGTTTTGCTAATGTGGTCTGGCCATGTGGCTCTTTGCGCTATGGCTGCCATGTTTCCAAGCTTTGGCCCTCTCCCCTGCCTTGGGGAGGTGGATTCCCTCTCTCTCTGTCTCTCTGTCTCTCTCTCTCTCATTTATTTTCCAAATAAGCTATATTTTCTTGAACCTGCGGGCCA
>NW_007251074.1:40368-43973 GCF_000164805.1 Carlito syrichta
AAAAATGAATAAAATACAGCTATAACACAATAGCATAATGAATCTCAAAAATATAATATTAATAGATAGAAGTTATTCACAAAAGATTAAATCTACACACGGTCCAAAAAAGGTAATAATAATATTGGCACATTAAATTTAGGATTAATATTCTGATGAGAAGAAGATAATTATTGGAGAAAGGCAATAGAATAGTTTGTAATATAAAGGTAATGATAATTTCCAGAGCTGGGTGATGATTCATGACTGCGTTCACTTGGTAATATAATTCCTCAAGATGTTCACTTATAACTATACATATTTATGAAGGATATAGTATAAAGTCTAGTCAAGTAAAGGTAAACCAATGGTGAATGTCTTAGTGTTAGTTAAATATGGAGTACTGTATACCGCAGGTTCGAGATCCGCCTGGGCAACTTGGCGAGACCTCATCTCTACAATAAATCAAAAAATTAGCCGGGCGTGGTAGCGTGCGCCTGTAGTTCCGGCTACTTGGAAGGCTGAGGCGGAAGAAACACCGGAGCCCAGCAGGTCGAGGCTGCGGTGACTGGGAGCAGCCACTGCATTCCAGTCTGGGTGACAGAGTGAGACTCCAACTCAAAAAAAAAAAAATTAGCTGCGTGTGGTGACAGGCACCCATAGTTCCAGCTACTTGGAAGGGTGAAGTGAAAGTATCTCCTGAGCCCAGCAGGTCGAGCCTGAGGTGGCCATGAGCATGCCACTGCACTCCAGGCTGGGTGACAGAGTGAGATTCTAACTTAAAAGAAAAAAAAAATCGTATTTCCCAGCACCTGAAGTAGTTACTCTCTGTTGGGCAAATGACAACACAACCAGACAAGTGAATATCCTGTCGTAATGACCCCTGGAAGAGCCAGAGAAGGTGGACTGTCCACAGCAGCCAGTGGGACCCAGCTCTGGAGATCTGAGCCTTAATCTGTGTCATTGACAGGATCCCCCAAGGACACAGTAGAGGTAGGGCCACTTATTAGGATCCACAAAAGAGCAATTCAAAACTCAAGTTTAAGCCAATGCCAGCAGACTCCACACCACATGTGAGCCTGGAGGGCCCATTCACAGCCCAGGGGACTGAAAATGAAAGTGAGCCTTTCTCCTAGGGGGCAGGTTTGGGGAATGCCCAGCCCCAAGTGCCACAGGGAAAGCAAACAGGTTTTTGCGTGTTTGGGTGAGCTCAGGGACTTGGGTCAGAATATTCCAAAAATGCTCACTGCATACTCTCCTGGGGCTGGGGACCCAGGTGGCCCAAGCCACTGCTTGTGCGAAGATGTTTCTGCTCCAGCTCCCCAGTACCACTGAGAGCCCTCTGGCCCCTCCCTATCCCTGCTCTGGCCCTTTGGACCCTCAACTCTGAGGGAGGACAAGCCAGGATTCGCTCTGGTCTGGAAGTGAGAGTTCTTGGGGGACTGTTCAGCTTCTACTGTGCTGTGGCGGGGGGCCACTAAGACTCCCTCCCTGGAGGCCTAAGATGAGAGGATTGCCTAAGCTCATGGGTTCGAGATCAGTCTGGGCAATTTAGTGAGACCTCATCTCTAAAACAAGTCAAAAAATTAGCTGGGCATGGTGGCATATGCCAGTAGTTCCAGCCACTTAGAAGACTGAGGTGGAAGGATCCCTTGAGCCCAGTAGGTCGAGGCTGGGGTAGCTGTGAACATGCCACTGCACTCCAGCCTGAGTGACAGAGTGAGACTCCAACTCAAAAAACAAAACAAAATAAAATAAAATAACAAAAAAGGTCGGGAGCGGTGGCTCATGCCTATAATCCCAGCACTTTGGGAGGCAGAGGCGAGACGATTGCCTGAGCCCAGGGGTTCAAGACCAGCCTGGGCAACTTGGTAAGACCTCATCTCTACAATAAATCAAAAAAATTAACTGGGCATGGTAGCGCACACCTGTAGTTCCGGTGACTCGGAAGGCTGAGGCAGAAGGATCACCAGAGCCCAGCAGGTGGAGGCTGCGGTAGCCGGGAGTGGCCGCTGCACTCCAGTCTGGGCGATGGAGTGAGACTCCAACTCAAAAAAAAAAAAGAATGCAGCTCTACAGCTGAATACCTGAATTCAAGTCTGGCTTCAACCACCTCCCTGTTTCTCATTTTTCTCCTGTGTGAAATGGGAAAACAGGCAATCTATAGGGTTCATGTGAGAATAAACTGAGTTGAGCCTTTTATTTTTATTATTTTTATATTTTAGAGACAGGGTCTTACTTCTGTTGCCTAGGCTGGAGTACAGTGGCATGATCATGACTCACCATAGCCTTGAACTCCTGGGCTCAAGCGGTTCTCCTGCCTCAGCCTCCCAAGTAGCTCGTGCTCCAGGTCCCTGCCATCATGCCTGCCTAATTTTTTGTAGAGACGAGAACTTGCTAGATTGTCCAGGCTGGTCCTCCTGTCTTGGCCTCCCAAAATGCTGGAATTACAGGCATGAGCCATTGCACTTGGCAAGTTGAGCCTTTCAGAGCACTGCCTAGCACACGGTAAGTGCTCTGTCAATATCAGCAACTATTGTTCAGGAAGGGAACTGAGGTCCAGAGAGGGGTTTATTCAGCCCTGGTCACTACTATCCACAGCACAAGGCCTTAGGCCCAGAGTGCCCTGCAGCAGATCTTGTGGCACTGCCAGAATGGGGAGCCATTCTGACTCTCAGTGGTCTCTTTGTCCTAAATCCACCCTTATCAATCCCTGGATCACTGAGTGCCTTGTCTTTTTGCCTTTCAGGGACAGAGTGCACAGACTTGCACCATCTGGTCCGACTGCCACTTGCTACAGAGGGGCCTAGGACACTCACGGCCACCACAGCCTCGATCTGCTGAGTTCAGGTGATCCTTCTGCCTCAGCCTTCCAAGTAGTTGGAACTACAGGTGCGTGCCATCACACCAGCTAATTTTTTAATTTTATTGTAGAGATGAGGTCTTGCCAAGTTGCCTAGGCTGGTCTCAAACCCCTAGGTCTCAAATCCTCTCTCCTCCACCTCCCAAAGTGCTGGGATTATAGGTGTGAGTCACTGCACCTGGCTAAAACACTTTCTTTCTTTTTTTTTTTTTTTTTTGAGTTGGTGTGTCACTCTGTTGCCCAGGCTGGAGTGCTGGAGTGCAGTGGCATGCTCACGGCCACCGCAGCCTCGACCTGCTAAAGTCAGGCAATCCTTCCACCTCAGCCTTCCAAGTAGCCAGAACTACAGGCGTGCACTATCATGCCCAGCTAATTTTCTGATTTATTGTAGAGACGAGGTTGCATCATGTTGCCCAGGCAGGTCTCGAACCTGTGGGCTCAGGCAATCCTCTGGCCTCACTCTGTCGCCCAGGTTGGAGGGCAGAGGCACACTCACGGCCACCGCAGCCTCGACCTTGACCTGCTGGGCTCAGGCGATCCTTCCACCTTAGCCTTCCAAGTAGTTGGAACTACAGGTACACGCTACCACGCCCAGCTAATTTTTTGATATATTGAGAGACGAGGTCTCACCAAGTTACCCAGGTTGGTCTCAAACCCCTGGGCTCATGCAATCATCTCACCTCAGTCTCCCAAAGTGCTGGGATTACAGACTTTAGCCACCATACCCGGCCAAGACACTTTCTTTTTTTTTTTTTTTTTTTTT
>NW_007251074.1:44389-48233 GCF_000164805.1 Carlito syrichta
GGCAATCCGCTCACCTCAGCCTCCCAAAGGCGCGGGATTACAGACTGAGCCACCGAGCCCAGTTCCAAGGCACTTTTTAATGCCCCGGAGTGTCTGCCTTTTATTTGTCCAAATGGGAATACAGCACTGAATCTACCTGCCAGGTGGCTGTGGGGATCACATGCCTGCACCAGATGACTCCCAGAAAGCATTCCTCCTCCCCCAGGTGCTTCCCGGGGCCACCAGGAGAGCCCAAGTTACAGTCTTAGATTCCTGGCCTCTTTTACTCTGATACCGAAACCTTGGGTAAGTGACCACCCTCGTAGTGAGGACCAGGAGGATTACACCAGTTCTGGCTGCCCAAATCAAGAATCACCCAGGAGCTGGGCTCGGTGGCTCAGCCTGTCATCCTGCACTTTGGGAGGCCGAGGTGAGTGGATTGCCTGAGCCCACGGGTTCAAGACCCGCCTGGACAACTTGGTGAGACCTCATCTCTACAATAAATAAAAAAATCAGCCAGGCGTCATAGCGCGCACCTGTCGTTCCAGCTATTTGGAAGGCTGAGGCGGAAGGATCACCAGAGCCCAGCAGGTCGAGGTTGCAGTGGCCAGGAGCGGCCACTGCACTCCAGTCTAGGCAACAGAGTGAGACTCCAACTCAAAAAAAAAAGAATCACCCAGGACTGTCACCTAAGTGAGTAAGTGAGTTCTGTCACCTCAGATGACCTCTGTTCTCACAAGGTCTCTGCCAGGTTGACTGAGTACTGAGTTGAAACTCACACAAGGAGCGGGAGATCTGAAGTCTGTGTGCCAAGCAGAGGCTTAGACCAACTGAGGTGGGGGGAGTGGATGGGTGTTCTGACCATTTCTGTCCCAATCTGAGTTGGACTGATCATCCAACCCACTCACAGAGGCAATGACAGGGTTAAGTAAAGAAAGCTGAGACAGCAGCTGGGTGTGGTAGCTCATGCCTGGTAATCCCCGCACTTTGGGAGGCTGAGACAGAAGGATTGTTTGAGCCTAGGAGTTTTGAGTCTGGGCAACATAGGAAGATCTTGTTTCTACAAAAAAAAAATTGAAACCGGGCTCAGTGGCTCAGCCTGTAATCCTGTGCCTTTGGGAGGCTGAGGTGAATGGATTGCCTGAGCCCCCGCGACTTCGAGACCCGCCTGGGTAACTTGGCAAGACCTCAAATCTACAATAAATCAAAAATAGCCGGGTGTGGTAGTGCACCTGTAGTTCCGGCTACTTGGCAGGCTGAGGCAGAAGGATCACCGGAGCCCAGCAGGTCGAGGCTGTGGTGGTGGGGGGCAGCCACTGCACTCCAGTCTGGGAGACAGAGTGAGACTCTAATTCAAAAAAAAAAAATTGAAAAATTAGCCAGGTGTGATAGTGCGTGCCTGTAGTCCCAGCTACTCAGGAGGCTGAGGCGGAAAGATCATCTGAGCTCATGAGGTAAAGACTGTAGTGAGCTGTGATTGTGATGCTTCACTACAGCCTGGGCGACAGAGTGAGGCCCTTATTCCAACAAACAAACAAACAAACAAACAAACAAACAAACAAAGTTGAGAGAGACATAAAGTTGTGCCCTGATACTTTTGGCATAGCAAGAACTTGGAGCTTCTACACTTATTTCACAAAAGCACTTTGCAGGTGTCCCCTGGGAGCTGAGGCATTCCCACTGCTGGGCTGGAAGGCAGTGAAAAGTAGAGGCCGCCGGTGCACACAGGAAATCATCCACCCATTCCTTCCCTAAACTCATCTGTTAAAAAAAAAATCTGCAAACCTGATCACGTCACTCCCTTCCTTAAATCCCTTGGCTCTTGGCTCACACCTATAATCCCAGCACTTTGGGAGGCTGAGGTCAGAGGATTGCCCGAGCCCAGGGGTTTAAGACCACCCTGGTCAACTTGGTGAAACCTCCTCTCTACAATTAAAAAAAAAAATTAGCTGGGCTTGGTACCTGTAGTTCCAGCTACTTGGAAGCCTGAGGCAGAAGGATCGCCTGAGCCCAGCAGGTCAAGGCTGCAGTGGCCGTGAGCATGCCACTGCACTCCAGCATAGGTGGCAGAGTGAGACTCCGGCTCAAAACAAAAACAAAAACAAACACAAAACAAAACTCTTGGCACTGGTCCCTGGTGGCCCAATTCCTTAACCTGGCTTGAAAATCAGTTTAAAGCACTTGTGTGACCCTGAGCAAGTCTTTTTACCTATGAGTCTCTTGGGAAATGGAGTCAGAGGATTGCCTAAGCCCACATGTTCGAGACCAGGCTGGGCAACATAGCAAGACCTCGTCTCTACAAAAACTAAAAATATTAGCTGAGTGTGTGGTGCGAATTTACAGTCCCAGCTACTTGGGAGACTGAGGTGGAAAGATCACCTGAGCCCAGGAGATCAAGGCTGCAGTAAGTAGTGATTGTGCCACTGCACTCCATCCAGTCTGGGCAACAGAGTGAGACCTCAACTCAAAAAAAAAAAAAAAAAAAAAAAGACCACCAAATTGATTTCCAGTCCAGCCATTCCCCAGCTGAATGACCCTAGGCAAGCTCAACTCTTTCTGCTTTGATTTCCCAACATTACAGTGAGCCTGAAGTGCACCCACTTCATAGGGTGGCGAAGATTACACAAGTTAACACACATGCAAACGTATTTCCAGCACCCTCCGAGTGCTCAGGCAGCGACCATCTGACCAGTGTCACAAAAGGGGTCATGGACGTGTGACAGGCAGAGCAGACAGATGATGCGAGGCTGACGCCTGAGCATGCCCTGCTAAGGGTGCCGGTAGAGGGGGAGAAGCCCTGGCCCCAAGGAAGGAGCCCCACAGAGAGAAAGAGCAGGATGTTCTGGGAAGAAGGGGTGAGGTGTGAAGACAGGGGCTCGAGTGAGGTGAACCCGGCAGCAAGCCAGGTTAAGGAGTTGGGGCACCGGGCGCCAGTGCCAAGGATTTTAAGGAAGGGAATGACACGATCAGATTTGCGGCTTTTTTTTTTTTTTAGATTGGATCTCCCTCTTGTCACCCAGGATGTAGTGCAGTGGCGCAATCATGCCTCACTACAGCCTCCAGCTCCTAGGTTCAAGCAATCCTCTCACCTCAGCTTCCATCATAGTTGAGACTACAGGCATGCGTCACCATGCCTGGCTAATTTATTTTTATTTTTTGTAGAGACGTGTTCTTGCTATGATGCCCAGGCTGGGTGGCTTGCGTCTTTCAAGTGTTCATGTCCCTTTGCATATGTGCAAACGTGACACGACACACGTGTGTTTTACGAGTGAGCCCCCAGCCCCTAGTGCAGAGGTGAGGGTGATTCCTCGCGACCCCCATGCCCTCCAGCTTTCCAGCCCAGCTTCTAAATCTGGCTCTTCCCGGGAACGGAGCCGGGCAGGACTGAGGGAGGACCGAGGTTAGCCCCAAGCCTTCTCCCCACCTGCACCCTCCTCTGTGACCCCACGGAGTGAGCGTGCCTGGGTTTGGACACCTAGACACGTACTTTCTCGAGTGTTGTGAACGCGCAGCCCTCAATGCGGGTGCCTGGTTCTTAGCGTGTACTCAGTGCGTGCGAGTTTCCCGTCTTCGCTCTCCAGACACGATCTTCTCTCCCCCACCCGCCGGCAGGCTGGGCGGAGGGAAGGTCGGAGGGGTCGGAGAAAAGGGGGTGGGGGCACCGTGGGAACAGACTCTTAGGACGCGGAGAAAGTGGGCTTTTTATTCCAAGCACATTTGCAAAGGAACAAATTGTCCGGCCCCCCAGGTCACTGTCTCCGGGATGGGGGAGTGAGGGAGTCCCTTTCCCCGGCAACCCCGGGAGCCTGTAACCCGGGGAAAGGGTCCCGACGGCCGGGGTGGGGCGCCCCGCGTCCCCCCCTGG
>NW_007251074.1:48565-55006 GCF_000164805.1 Carlito syrichta
CCGCCGGGACAGGCCTCTGCCGCCGCCGCCCCACGTGAGTCCAGGGCTCCGGGAGGTAGGGGAGGGCCGGGGTCCCGGCGCGAGTGGGGGCTGCGCGGAGTTGGGAGGCGCGCCTTCACGCGCGTGGCGGAGGGGGAGTCCTGG
Organism: Carlito syrichta; assembly: GCF_000164805.1. Classification (NCBI taxonomy): domain Eukaryota; kingdom Metazoa; phylum Chordata; class Mammalia; order Primates; family Tarsiidae; genus Carlito; species Carlito syrichta. Next base: position 48,710 of record NW_007251074.1, read on the forward strand.
GGCACGGGAGTGAGTTCCTGTCTCTGCCACCCCGGGAACGTGGTGCCTGGGAGTCCCTACGTCCTCGACTCCCGCACAGCCAAGGAATCGGGGCCCCTTGCTCCCCGCCACCCCTAAGTGCTCTCCGGAGCTGGGCACCCCCAGCCCGCATCGGAGCGAAGCCTCGCCAGCCAGGGATGTGCCAGAGTGCCGGCTTTCCAGTCACCTCTAAAAATATCTCTCCCTCCCTCCCCCTCCACCGGCAGCTGCCACCTTCTTGCCCCACAGTGAAGATCCCCTCCCGCTTGCCTGCCCTGGCAGCAGGGAAGCACCCAGAGGTGTCACCTAGTCCCAGATGCCTCCCTGGCACCAGGGCGGCAGGCCATCACCCCAGCTGGTCAGCACAGGAGCTTACAGCCTAAGATGTCCAGGGCAAATGAGGAGGCTCCAGCTGCAATTTTTCTGAGAGGCGCCAGAGACCTCTGAGTTCTAATTCTGATGCTGTGTGATCCCCAAGACGTTAGCTTGACCTCTCTGGGTCTGTGTTTTTCCTATTTGTAGCTTGGGTGCAGTGAGCAAGGAAGATGGTCGAGTTGGAAGAGGGTGATGGGGGGGATTCCAGCTCAGTTGTTGGATCTGATTTCTAGTGATTCGTTATGAGAAGACTTGTTCTTCCACAGAGGGCTTGCGACTGTGGTATTCCTGGGGTCCTTATCCTGCACATTTTCTGTGGAAAACTGTCCCAAAACTTTCCTGGGGGCTCCCTCCCCCCATCGAGTGGGGAATTTCAAATTTGAGGCTTTTGGCGGAGAGGGGCCTGCTTCCTTCCCACAACCCCCCTCTGCCCCTCCGGATTTAGTCTCATTTGTGTGAAGAGTGGGAGAAGCAGGCAGGAATCTGGGATCCAGTGTGGAGTCAGGGAGGCAGGCACTGCTTTCAGCTGGGACTAGGAGATGGACTCCTCGCCTCTCCCAGAAACTCTTCTCTCCTTGCTCCAGCCTGTGGGAGGGGCTGGGATCCTGCCCATTGTTTTGTGACCACAAAAGGATTTGATCACTCAGGACAAAGCTGTCAGAGGTGAGAGACCTGCTGGAACATCACAGGAGCTTAGATTCCAACTGGGAACAGGATCCCTCTGACTCCTGTGGGGTGGGGATGGGGTGTCACATCACAGCCTCCATTGGTGGGGGGGGGAGAAACCCAGGGTGCTTGACTCTCTGCTCTGGAGACTAAAAGAAACAAGAACAACTCAGGACAATAAGTGTAACTGATTTCCCCAAATACTATTATTAGATGAAAAAAATGTAGCTGTATCTTTTTTTTTTTTTTTTGAGTCAGAGTCTCACTTTGTCACCCAGGCTGGAGGGCAGTAGCACTCTCCTGGCCACCTCAGCTGCAACCTGCTGGGCTCAGGCAAACCTTCTGCCTCAGCCTTCCAAGTAGCTGAAACCACGGGCATGCACCACCACACCTGGCTAATTTTTTGATTTATTGTAGTGATGAGGTCTTGCCAAGTTGCCCAGGCTGGTCTTGAACCCGAAGGCTCAGACAGTCGTCTCACTTTGGACTTCCAAAGTGCTGGGATTATAGGCGTGAGCCACCGTGCCTGGCCTGCTATGTCTTGTACTATGAGAAATGAGAAATTTTGAACATAGTTAAAGTTTAACAGAATATTTTTTAAAAGGAAAGAAAAACAAAAAAGAGCAAAGTAATGAGATCCTTTTTTATGGAATGAAGTTGGTCTCCGGGTGGCTACTGGGGGGTCCCCCTTTGTATCTGCCCCTTGCTTCTTCCAGGGGGACATGGGTCATGATTGCTTTTTTTTTTTTTTTTTTGAGTTGGAATCTCATTCTGTCGCCCAGGCTGGAGTGCAGTGGCACACTCACAGCCACCTCAGCCTCGACCTGCTGAGCTCAGATGATCCTTCTGCCTGAGCCTTCCAAGTAGCTGGAGCCACAGGCATGCCCAGCTAATATTTTTTATTTTTGTTGTCAAGACAAGGTCTCGCCATGTTGCCCAGTCTGGATTCGAACCCAAGAACTCAGGCAATCCTCTCACCTCTGCCTCCCAAAGTGCTGGAATTACAGGCATGAGCCACTATGCTCAACTCATATTTGCTTTTACAACGAGAATGGCGTCCTCTGACTATTCTCTGATTCACCCACCTGAGGTTAGACACATGTCATCATCTAGGATTCTGGAAGGCTGGAATTCTCTCCAGATAGGGACTAGGGACAGTCCTCCCCTCCCCCCAATGCACCACTCCCTGTCCCCCATGCCTCCCTCCCCTTTTCTCCATGACCTGTCTCCCCCATTCCCTCCCCTCTCTGCCCACTGCTCCATTCAGCTTTGACCACCTCTCCCAGTTCCTAGATTAAAAGTTCTTAGGGAGAAACACAGACCCACATCCCATCCCTCCTGAGGGGTTTAATGCATGTGTGATGAGGGTGCTGAGAGGGAAGGGACGCCTCCAGATGGAGGGTGCTGGAGTCTGTGCCTTGGTCCTGGCATGTCGAGGGATGTGGGGGAGGCAGAGACTGCTTCTCCCTGCTGCCCTGGGATGGTTAGGGGAAAGTGTCACCTTGACAAAGTGAGGGGGTTTACAACATCACCCATTGTCACCACCAGAGGGCAGCAGCCAGCCAGACCTTTGCTTCTTGCTGGGTAAACTTCTGGCTCTCAATCTTTCTAATTCTGTCCCAGCTGCCTGTGGTCTCATTCAACTCCAGGCGGAAGGGAGTAGGGAGGCCCTGGAAACTGTAGGTGGTGTCCCTGTCTTGGTGAGGCCCTAAAAGGCCAAATCCAGTCCTCAAAACCCTACAGCAAAGTCCAGCAGAGATTGCAACCTGACTCTCCTGTCTTGACTGCTGGGTTTCTTCAAAGCAGCAGGGAAGCGGGTCCCAGCCCACCTGTAGGACCCAGGGGTTCCAGTCTCCAGCTGTGATACAGTAGCCCTGGTCACCTACCCCTTCCATTTTGAGGGCATATGGAGGCAAAACTGTGGCCAAGTTCACGAGACTGAGTAGTGAGAAAATATGAGCGAAGGGGATTTGTGAGCCACGATGTGCCATACACATGTGACACACAGTGATTGTACTAGAGAAAAAAGCTGGCCTCGGCCTCTGAGATCTGGTTTGACAGCCGTCTCTGCCGTTTGCAGTAGGTGGCTTTTGGGCAAATTGGTTAGCCTCTCTGTGTCTCTAATAATATCTGAAATCTCTCAGGGCCATAGGGGATTGGGAGGATGCGTAGCCAAGTGCTTAGTGGTCTGTAAGTACTGGGCCTCTTTTTTTTAAATTTTTTTTGAGTTGGAGTCTCACTCTGTCACCCAGGCTGGAGTGCAGTGGCACATTCACGGCCACTGCAGCCTCGACCTGCTGTGCTCCGGCGATCCTTCCCCCTCAGCCTTCCAAGTAGCTGAAACTACAGGCGCACACCACCATGCCCAGTGAATTTTTTGATTTATTGTAGAGATGAGGTCTCGCCAAGTTGCCCAGGCGGGTCTTGAACCCGCTGCCTCAGGCAATCCTCTCACCTCAGCCTCCCAAAGTTCTGGGATTGTAGGTGTGAGCCACCGCCTGAGGGGTGGTTTTTACTGAGATCCTGGGAGTGGCTCTTGGGGCGCAGCAGGAGGGCAGGGACAGCAGGGACAGGGAACATTAGTGATGGAAGCAAACTAGCTGCTCAGACGTGCTCAGATGAAGTTCTGTGCTTGTTAGGCACGCCCAAGAAGCCTGGAGGCCAGCAGAGTTCCGACAGCTGGTACCCAAGGTGATGCATTGACAATGAGCGGGTGTTTCCCAGTTTCTGGCCTCCGGTGCCTGTCCAGGGTAAGTGGGTCCCTCAGGGGGCCTCTCAGGAGGAGGCCTCAGCCCCTCTGCTTTCCATCACAGGGTGGGAGGGGCCCTATCCCTCCCCTTTTAGGTTTCCCCTCACCTTTACTGGCTCCGTTAATCCCTAGAAGTTTCCATCCCAGGTCTGGGGTCTCGATACTTCACATCCTCGACTCCAGGGATCCTGGGTCACTGAGCCCCAACCCCCCAGCTGGGTGTTGGTGAGACTCCAGGGATGAGGTTGAAAGGACAGTTCTGGTAGGGAGGCGGGTAGCCAGGCTCAAACCCCAGCTCTGCAGTGAGGAGGTGGGCCCGGCCATCAACATCACAGGGATATAAGAGGGGTAGGAAGAGGCCAGATAGAGTGGTCCCATCTTCCTTAGCTGGGGTGGGGGCTGGGAAGGAGAAAGGCAGCGTGGTGGGTCTCCTGAGAATGCACGTGATCTGCTTGCTCCACCTCACGCACTGGCAGGCAAAGGTGGCCGGAGGTGCTGCTGGGGTCCCTGCTGTCTCCACTCGCCTGCCTCTCTTTGTTCCCTGTGCCGTGCTGTCCCCCACTCTCCCTGCTCACCAGGGGCCTCGGTTCTGGCCCAAGGCCGCCTTCCTCGAGCTCCCCTCCAGCCTCCGCCTTCCTGTCCAGCAGTACGTCTCCAAGATCCCTAGGATGACTTCCTCCTGGTCCTCTCCCCCACCCATGTTCCCACTTCCTGCTCCCTCTTCCTCTGCCTTTTCAGCCACTGCTGCTCTCTCTCCCCTCCCTTACCTGTCTCCCAGGTGTGTCGTGGCTTGGTGCGGGAGGCTTCCACCTCCCCAAGCCCCACTGCTTCTGCTGCCCGCTTGCTTCGGACTCCGGCAGAAGCCCCACCCGCTGACACTGTCCTCCCGGGGAATTGGCAAGTGATTAGTGATGAGCTGTCAGCACAGGGCCCGAGAAATCCCTGGAGAAGCGATGCCCATCCCTGGCCCCCTGAAGTGCCTGGGTCTTGTGTGGTCAGTCCAACTGCCTGGTTATATTCCGAAGGCTGAAATCCAGTTATCTGGGGAGAGCAGAGGCTCAGGCACCTAGCTCTCCAGGCCTGGGGACCTGGCACTCTTTGTCACACGCTTTGAATGATGCCACAGTCCATCTTAGTAACGCCAGCCTCCTCACTGTCCACCACAGTCTTACAAGCCACAAGCCTCGGCTCCTGTGGCCCAGGAGGAGAATGAGGAAGCTGCCCCAGTCGGGAAACGTAAAATTTCCTTGAACTCTGTTAGGGGATGGGGGAGAGTTCCCACCCCCCTCTGTCCATATCCACCCCAGGGGCCATCTGAAGTCTCCCAGACAGTCTAGCCCAGAAGCCTCCCCAAAGCGGTGATCCTGGGAAGCGGCTCTCCCTGATTTTCAGCTGATCTTGTTAAGCCCTTGGGGCTTAACTGGGGTGGAAATAGCAGAAAAGGTGCCAGGGAAGCCCTCTGAGTTCGGGAGGTTGGTCCTCCGGGCATACACCCGCTCAGCTAACCCAGAGGTGCCTGGGGGTAGGCAGGGGAGGCCGGGATGGGTCGGGACAGCGAGGGCCGCCCCTCTCCGCTTAACCAGCCTCGGGTTCTCCTCAGGTCTTGGATGTGCCAACGCTCCCGGCCGTGGCCCGCTAACCAGCCTCTCCTGGGCCGGCTCCCGCCGCGCCCCCTCTCGCTTGCCCCCTCCTCCTCCTCCTGCTGCTCCCCTCCCCGCTCCCAGGACGGTGGGATGGCCGCGCCCGGCGCGCCACGCTTCCTCCTGACCTTCGACTTCGACGAGACCATCGTGGACGAGAACAGCGACGACTCGATCGTGCGCGCCGCGCCGGGCCAGCGGCTGCCCGAGAGCCTGCGCGCCACCTACCGCGAGGGCTTCTACAACGAGTACATGCAGCGCGTCTTCAAGTACCTGGGTGAGCAGGGCGTGCGGCCGCGGGACCTGCGCGCCGTCTACGAGGCCATCCCCCTGTCACCGGGCATGGGCGACCTGCTGCAGTTCGTGGCCAAGCAGGGCTCGTGCTTCGAGGTCATCCTCATCTCGGACGCCAACACCTTTGGCGTGGAGAGCGCGCTGCGCGCCGCGGGCCACCACGGCCTGTTCCGCCGCATCTTCAGCAACCCGTCGGGGCCCGACGCGCGGGGCCTGCTGGCGCTGCGGCCGTTCCACACGCACAGCTGCGCGCGCTGCCCGGCCAACATGTGCAAGCACAAGGTGCTCAGCGACTACCTGCGCGAGCGCGCGCACGACGGCGTGCACTTCGAGCGCCTCTTCTACGTGGGCGACGGCGCCAACGACTTCTGCCCCACGGGGCTGCTGGCGGGCGGCGACGTGGCCTTCCCGCGCCGCGGCTACCCCATGCACCGCCTCATCCAGGAGGCGCAGAAGGCCGAGCCCGGCTCGTTCCGCGCCGGCGTGGTGCCCTGGGACACGGCCACTGACGTGCGCGTCCACCTGCAGCAGGTGCTGAAGACGTGTTGAGGCGCC
>NW_007251074.1:55118-58222 GCF_000164805.1 Carlito syrichta
CTGTGCGGCTGACCCACCTCGGCTGCCTCCCCGCCTCTGCCAGCAGTTACGTCTGGAGTCCGGCCGACTCCGGGTGGTGCTCATGCCTTGGAGGCAGCAGGAGGTTGAGAGCTGTGTCCTCCGACCCGGGAGGAAGGGGCTCCCGGGCAGGGGAGGGAGGGGAGGGACGTCTCCTGCGATTGCCCCAGGCCGTGTGACCTCCCCTCCAGCCTTGTGTCAAGGGACCCCGGATCGCAAAGTCCTCGTGGCCACGAGGACTCCCCGCGGAGACGGATGGCTCTGCCCGAGATCTCGCTTCACCCCCCGCGACCCCACGCTATTTCTGTACTCTGCACCTTCTGGCCTACCCCACCCGCCGTCCTCCCTTCTAGCGCCCCAAAGGAAAAAAGCCACAGGGAACGATCGCCTCCTGGTGGTGGAATGAGGTAGCACACTGTCCAGCCCGGGACCTCGCCGCACGCAACGGTGTCGCCTCGCACCCCAGCCTCGTCTATGCAGCCCAGGGACTTCACCAAAGTCGTCCCGGAGGGCCGTGCTCTCCGCGACCCCCTCCCATATGGAACAGAAAGCCATGTTTTAAAGCAGAACCAGCGCAACCCCAGCCCCTCCTCCCTCTGGTGTTTCAGATAAAGGAGGTGAAGGGGCAGGAGACGACTGAGATCTCTCTCGCGCCGCAGTCTCAGGGGTGAGAGGGAGGCGCGCTCTGCTCAGAGAGCCCCGTAAGCCAGGGACATGCCCCACTCTTGGGCAAGTGCTCAGCTGGAGGAGCCAAAACAATCTGCCCCACAGGCCGGATGCAGTGGGGAGGCCGAGGCGAGAGGATTGCTTAGAGTCCCGGAGTTCGAGACCAGCCTGGGCAACCTAGCGAGATCTTGTCTCTACAAAAGAATCAAAAAATAGGCAGGCGTGGTGGCCCCTCTTTTCCCAGCTACTGGAGAGGTTGAGGCTGCATCGTGCTATGGCACTCCAGCCTGGGCCACAGAGTGAGACCCCAACTCAAAAAAATTTTACAGAATGTGTCACACACGCCAAGCATCAGGCAACCTGCCCTCGATGGCTGGGGGGGGCACTTAGGGTAGGCAGAGCCTAATGAATGCTGGGGGGATGGGAGACAACCCTTCTAGGGGCAGCTGGGGGCTGGGAGGTTGGACTGCAATTAGCGGGGTCCTTGAACCTGTACGTCTCTCGATTCCTCTTCTCTTGGTCCCCCTCCCCCATCCCTGCGGGGCAGGCATCAGGGCATGCATTTTATTCAGAGCTGGCACTTGAGCAGGAGACCCTGCCTTGCATGGAGTGTGTGGGGGATCCCCCGGACACTCCTTGGCTTCCAGTTCCGTCCCATCTGCAGCAGGTCTCTGGGCACCTCTCTCCCCAGGGGCCCCTCACCCCTGCCACGGGGGAAGGGACAGAACTGCTGGCAGTCCAAGAGAGGGGTTCGATGGCGGAGCTGGATTTGGCCTCCTGGGGCTCCAGAAACCAGCTCAGGACAGAGCCTGCACGGGCCCCCAGGGAGCCAGGGCCGTCAGCAGGTGGGCTCCACATAGTTCCCAGGGAAGAATCCAGTCCCCTCTGAGCTGACGCCCTCGTACCAGCCGTCGGAGTAGCGGCGGGTGACGCAGATGACGGTGCCCTCGGAGAAGGAGAGCTCATTGTCCTTCTGGCGGGTGTAGGGGTACAGTGTCACCACTGCAGGGGGAGAGAGGGGGCCACGTTGACGCCCCATTGGTGATGCAAGGGTGCGGTTCAACCAAGCCTCAGGACCCCTCCCCAGTCCAGCTGGCATTCAGTGCCAGGCCGGCTGCTCTCCTAGACCTGCTCTGATCTCAGTTCATCAGACAAGGTGTGTGTGTGTTGGGGGTGGGGAGAATATAACAGGCCCGCACGCCTTTGCCAGGGAGGGGAGATGCCTCGGGGAAAGCGGGGATTCCCTCAGCACCGGAGTCAAGTACCTTTCTCCAAGTATGAGGCAGGCACCCAGCTGGGCTCCTCCAACCCAAAGCCTGGTGGGGGCGGAGGTAGCAACCCCAACTCATCATCTCCATCCAGGGGCAGAGGAGGGGGCAGGTCCAGGGGCGGGGGCAGTTCTGCATCTGCGGGAAGGGGGTGGGTGGCCGTAAGGTTGCAGATGGCACAGGAAGCTCCCTTCCCAGGCTGTCGCAGGGGCCCAGGATCCACCCGCGTCACGTAATCATCCTAATCATCCTCCGGCCCTGGTGCGTCCTGGTCTTCCCACAGTGCCTCTAGCATGTAGTAGGTGCTCAGTAAACACTGAAAATTCAAACAGTTTAGGGTAGCCAGACTGCCACGCATTAGCAGGGTGGCCCTTGGGCAAGGCGCTGAACCTCTCAGCCTCAGCGGCTTCATCTGCTAAGTGAGAGTGTCAGGATCGCTTCTGGGCTGAGTTTAAGCGGGTGAGCGGCTTGGAGCGCGGGACTGGGTTTAAGAGGGACGAGGTTATTTCCACTTTCTCCACCTCCTTGGTGGAAACTTTCCCTGAGGCAGGCAGGGGTAGAGCCCAGAGGAGCGGGTAGGGGTGCGGGGGAGCGTCGGGTGGTGACAGAGACTCCACAGCCGGGGTGGGGGAGAGGGCGGAGCTCCTTACCCGGCGGGGGCGGAGCCGGCTCCTCTATCGGAGGAGGCGGCAGGAAGACCTCGACGGAGGCTGGTGGGGGAGGTGGGTCCAAGGAGCTGGGGAGAGGTGGGGGCGGGGGTGCAGCCTGCCCCTTGGGCGTGGAGACCCCAGCGGCACCCTCGGCGCTGCTGAAGACCAGAGAAGCGGGCTCGGCTCGGTGGGGCACCTCCCCTAACCCAGCACGCCCGACCCGTCCCGCCCCGTCCCACCCGTGACTACCCAGCTCTGCACCTGCGACCCCCGGGTCCTCCTAGCTCCGGAAGTCACTGTGACAACCGACCGGAGGCCCCTGAGAACCAAGAACCACCTCCCTCCTGCAGTCCGCCCACCCACGTGGACCCGTGGGGCTCACCCGGCCGAGGCCAGGGAAGAGGCGGAGGAGGCGGCGGAGAGTTTGCCGTCGGGCACCACGGGGAGCTGCACCGGCTCGGGGATCCGGGGCGGTCTCCTGGGGGGGAGTGCCATGAGGAGG
>NW_007251074.1:58803-60308 GCF_000164805.1 Carlito syrichta
GGCCCAGCACCCCCTTTCCTCCCCCAGACCATCAGAGACCGGGGAGCTGGGCCCCAGGCTGGCTGAGGCGGGGAGAGAACTGGTCACATGCAGAAGTGCCCCGCCTGTCATTTTCACAGACCTGCGGAGTTGAGGGGTTGGCCTGGTGGAATTCAGGGCAGAGAGAGGCGGGCTCAGGATACTTGGGGGGGGGGGTGAAAATGGCAGGGTGCAAACCCACGTGAAAGAGGGCACCTCTGTTACTGATGGGTTTCCCCAGTGTGGCCACATGGGAAACCGTGTTCTCTGTTTGGTACATTTCACTAGAGAACCGAACTGAAATATACATAATCTAAGTGGGACAATAGGAAGAACTTACTGGTGGGGAGGAAACCTGGCGACTGAAGGAGGTATGGTTTCCTCTTTCTGAGGTCTGGTATGTTTAGGACGTCAGAGGGGCATTTACATATAAGACTCCTGATCTACTTGGGAACATCGGGGTAGGAGACAGGAGTAGGAATTGACAAACGGGCGTGTGTGTCCCTCCTGCCTTTGCAGAGATGGGCTAAGAAGAAGCCTGAGTCGTGCTCCCTCCCTTGCCACGTCCCCCTTGTGTGGCTGCACCCTCCCCCCCCCTCCCCCCCCCCCCCCCCGTTCCCACCAACAGAGCTCAGGGTGACAGCTCAGTGCAGTGACCTCAAACCCCCAGACAGAGGAAGTTGCCATTCTCATGTGGTGGGGAGCCGCTCTCATGCACTCCCTGCCATGCTCCCCTCCCCCTCTTCCCCTTCCCACACACCCGGCACCTGCAGGGGTTGGAGTGCCAAGATCCTCTGCGTGCAGGAGGAAGAGGCAGGCATGGAGGGAGGGAGGGGGCCATGGAGGGATTACATGCAGGGAGGTGGGGGAGCACGGAGCGATGACTTCAGGGAGCAGGGAGAGAAAAGGCGGCCAGTCGGACAAGAACCTTCCAGAAAACTGGGCATCTGGAGAGAAAAAAAGCCATGACAAGGAGAGGGAGGTGGTGGGGGGAGAGGAGGGTCCCTCTCTCTACCTTGATCCCGTGGCCAATGTCATCCAGGCAGCCAAAGTTGAGGGGTCTCCTGTAGTAGGGTGTGAGGGAGGGCAGGGTCTCGGGGACGATGACTTTCTGGCCGGGGGGCAGCCGCTGGACAGCGGCCAAGGTGCCAATCTCCCTCCGGGCCACCTTCTCCATATGCATGTTCACCATCTGCGTGACAGGGTTGGCGGTGACTGTTGGGTGGTCTGGCTGTGTCCAGAGTCCTTGCCCCCAGAGGAGTCACTCGGGTGGGGGCGGGGATCATGGGAGGCAGTGAGGCCCTGAGGAAGGTTGAGTTTTGTCCCCAGGGCCACACAGCAATTGGGAAAAGAGTAACGGGGGAGGATGGAGCCACTTCGGAGGAACTTCCTGGTGGAAGAGCATGAGGGTTATTATTAGCCGAGCAGGAACAGGAGGAAAAGAGCACAAGATGGGGATGCTGGGAAGGGCGCTGGGCTGGCGGGGT
>NW_007251074.1:61108-61845 GCF_000164805.1 Carlito syrichta
GCAGTCCTCTCACCTCGGCCTCCCAAAGTGCTGGGATTATAGGCGTGAGCCACTGCTCCCAGTCAGCAAGGAGCTTTTGCTGCAGAAAATGTCTGAGCGGAACTGACGGGTTGAGATCCGATGCAAGATGCCTCTCTGCATCCCTTACCTGGCCCAGAATGTTCACCCGGGCTTCCACCTGCCGCAGGGCGGCCCCCTGCAGGTCCAGCATGCGCAGCGTATGCCCTGCCAGGTTGCCCACCTGGTAGGCCACGCTGGCCAGCGCCTGGGTGGTGAAGGCCATAGTCTCCTCCAGTGCCTTCCGCTTGTCCGTGGCCTGAAATACACACAGCCCTGGCCTCAAACCAGTGCCTTCCACTGGGTCCTTGTCCAGGTGAGGGGAGGGAAGAGGACATGGGGAAGGTAGGGGCCAGACTAGGGGACAGTGGCAACCTTTAGGTGGATGAGGTGGCTTCCATAAGAATGATGCTGCAATAAGAGGGACTCAGGGGATGTTAAAAAGGCAAGTCTGCAGCCTTGGGGAATGGGCTCAAGGAGAGGGAAAGAGACCCCTCCTCAAACACACAAACTGAGGGTTGAGGACTCCCTTCCTGAGGACTCAGGAACAGGCTGTCCTCTTAGGACTTGGAGCTCAACAGCAGAAAGGAAAGAGGAAGGCAGTGCGCCTGGAGCAGACATTCTTTTTTTTTTTTTGAGTTGGAGTCTCACTCTGTCGCCCAGACTGGAGTGCAGTGGCC
>NW_007251074.1:62316-70209 GCF_000164805.1 Carlito syrichta
ACATGCCTGTAGTTCCAGCTACTTGGAAAGCTAAGGCAGAAGGATCACCTGAGCCCAGCAGGTCAAGGCTGCGGTGGCCAGGAGCATGCCACTGTACTCCAGTCTGGGTGACAGAGTGAGACTCCAACTAAAAAAAAAAAAGTTCTCCGTGGCCAGGCATGGTAGCTTATGCCTATAATCCTAGCACTTTGGGATGTCAAGGTGGGAGGATTGCTTGAGTCCAGGAGCTGGAGACCAGTCTGGGCAACATAGTGAGCTTATCTCTACCAAAAAAAAAAAAAAAAAAAGCTGGGTGTGGTGGTGTCTGCCTGTAATCCCAGCTACTCAAGAGGCTGAGGTGGGAGGATTGCTTGAGCTCAGGAGTTTGAGGTTGTGATAAGACTGGGCAGCAGAGTAAGACCCAGACTCAAAGAGAGAGGAAGAGAGAGAAGAAAAGCACAGGTGACCCTTGTGCCATTAATTTAGCTCCTATCTGCAGGTTGGTGTTTGGAACTCAGATAAGGAAACAAATCCAGGACAGAGTGGCTTCCTTCATTCCCTCTAATAGGTTCCCAACACAATGAAAATAAAGTCCAAACTTCTAGCCGTGGCCTACCTACAGCCCTTCTGGGTCTGGATCCTGCCTTTCTCTTCACCCTCATCCCCTTCAGCCACATTGGCCATTGGGTTTCTGTTCCTGAACAAGTTAAATCGTTTCTACCTCAGGGCCTTTGTACTTGCTGTACTTCTCATTGGTAAGCTTCAGCTCCTTTGAGGCTCCTCCCCTCACCATTCTAGCTAAGATTCCCCCAGCCCACTTCTTTATGACTTTCTGTCATATGTACCCTGTTCTCTTTTCTTCCTGGCATTCAGCACTATCGAACATCATTTACATTTTTGTTACCTCTTTTCCCCCCCAGTCCCCCCCCCACTAAAATGGAAGCGCTGTGAGGGCAGGGAGCATGTCTGTTTCTTCTCTGTTTCATTCTGTGTTCTATCCTGGAACAGTGCCCAACACCCAGAAGATACTTCATAAACACTCACTTGAGAGTTAATGCACAGGCCGAATGGGAGCCCAAACGCTAGCTGGACATGCATGTCCCTACTGCATGCCAGGCGCTGGCCAGGATCACACTGCCAGCCAGTGGAGGAGGGGTGGACAGAGAGTGGCTGAAGACCGGACGGGGGTTTTTTTAGTCCCAGATCAGAATGTGGGGGCTGGGGCACAACTTCTCCAGGCTTTTGGTTCCCCAGGCCGCTTCCTCATCTCCGGTCTGTTCATGGAGTTGCTGAACTCTAGCCAGTACCTTTCTCAGGGGGGTAGGGCTGCATGGGGGCAGGGCCAGAGGACTGACAGGCAAAGCAGCACACTGGGGTCTCCTTGCTTGGACCTCTGGGTGCCCCCAGGGTCTGTCAGTGGACAGCAGACCTAGAACCTGTCAGAGCAGGCTCCTGAGAGACATCTAGGTGTCTCCAGTGTAGCCTGAGCCAGAACTTTCCGGGAAGCCCATGCTGTTAGGGTGGGGAGGGGAGCATGGATGGGGATGGAGGGCAGGGGGAAGGCCAACTTCCGTCCCAACAGCAGGAGAGAGATGCTCATTTGCATGCCAATTTACATCTCATCAGCATACACAAGAAAATTTACATCTCATCAGCATCTGTCCCCAAGAGGCTTGAAGAGGCAAAGAAATCAACCCAGGATATTAAGGACATTCAAACCAGAAAGGATTGCAGATCTTGAGTTCAAGACCTTTCTTATTAAATGAGGAAACAGGCCTAGGCAAGCAGCGACTCCTTCTCCACCCAGATTCCTTAGCCCGTTTTTATTCTCCCATACAGTTCCCTCTCTGGAATGACATGCGGAATTGTCAACCCAAAGAGGGAAAGTAACTGTTTGGGCCTAGCTCCCTAGCTCTGGCGCCTTGAGCCTGGATGCCTACTGACCCTGGACTTTGGTCTTGGCCCAAAGCTAGGTCTGGAGGGTCTGAGACCCATCCTTGTGGCTGGCTGCTTGTGTAGCATGCAAATCAGCCTGTCTGTGGGCTTAGTCACCCTTGACTGAGAACCTTGCAGTTGTCTGCTCTCCCTAATTCCCCCAAAGGTTTCCTGACACTTGGTTAGGGTGGGGAGGGGAGCATGAGTGGGGATGGAGGGCAGGAGAACTGGGCCTCATGTAAGAACAGTTCAGGGAAGCCATCCAGTACCTTCCCAGGCATTTGATTCCCAGGCATTTGATCCCCAGACGACGCTCCTCAGAGAGGCCAGGAAAGGTTGGTCATATTCTGCTCAAAGGAAGCCGGAGTCCTGGGATTCCCACCTGGGTCAGGGCTTCCAGTGCCCAGCATGACTTTACAAGGACAGCGAATCCTCTCTTCCTAGGGAGGACTAGGTCTTTTTATTTGTTTATTTATTTGTTTGAGTTGGAGTCTCGCTCTATCACCCAGGCTGGAGTGCAGTGGTGAGATCATAGCTCACTACAGCCTCCAACTCCTGGGCTCACGTGATCCTCCTGCTGCCTCAGCCTCCTGAGTGTCTGGGACCACAGGTGCATGGCACCATGCCTGGCTAATTTGGATTTGTTTGTTGTTTTTTTTTTTTTTTGTAGAGACAGGGTCTTGCTATGTTGCCCTGGCTGGTCTCAAACTTCTGGGCTCAGGCACTGGGCTAAAAGCTCTAACACGTTGTCACATTTATCCTGTGGAAACCACTCCTGAAGGAAGGGGCAAGACTCAGAGGGGAAAGTTGTCACAGATCCTGTGGTTGGTGGATGGCAGCGCTGGAAATTGGACTTAGGTCTTGGTGACCCCAAATTGTATGTGTGTGCAAATAACCGCTGCGGGAGTGCTCGAGATGTGCAGAAGTTATGGGAGGAATGGAGGGGTCTGCGTGTGTGCTCATCCATAGGGAGCAAACCTTTTGGTGCTGGAACAGTCAGATGTGCAAGCCGCATCCTTGTCTTCTATGGGGGCTCCCTTGACACCTACACAGACCGAAATTACACCCGGGGCAGCTTTGCAGCTAGCGGCATAGAGAGTGGGCTCAGGGGTCAGATTTCTGGGTTTGAATTCGGGCTCTGCCACCAGCTTGGAGACCTCTGGGAAAGTGACTTAACCTTTCCAAACCTCAGTTTCCTCACTGCGAAGTGAGAATGGGAGTCACCTCATAGGACTGGGGTAAGGCCACATGCCGGGCCCAGGAAAGATGCAGAGCATTTGAACTCTTATTATTATTATCTATCTAGCTTGCTCTCTCTCTCTCTCTCAAGGTCTCACTATGTTGCCCAGGCTGGGCTCAAGTGATCCTCCTGCCTTAGCCTCCTAAAGTGCTGGGATTACAGGTGTGAGCCATTGCACCAGCTGCATGGACTCTCTTTAATCTGCCATTTTTCCATGAGCACCTGTTCTTTGGTAGTTTGTGTTTTTTTGTTTTTGTTTTTTTGAGTTGGTGTCTCACTTTGTTACCTAGGCTGGAGTGCAGTGGCACGTTCACAGCCACCGCAGCCTCAACCTGCTGGGCTCAGGCGATCCTACCGCCTCAGCCTTCCAAATAGCTGGAACCACAGGCATGTGCCACCATGCCTGGATAAATTTTTTGATTTATTGTAGAGACAAGGTTTTGCCATGTTACCCAGGCTGGTCTCGAACCCATGGGTTCAGGCAATCCTCTCACCTCGACCTCCCAAAGCGCTGGGATTACAGGCGTGAGCCACCACACCCGGCCCAACATTCTTACTATGCTGGGAAGTCCCTGTGCCTCTTCTCACAGTTTGGTTAGTACAGGTTAGAAAAATAAAGTCATGAGCTGGGCTCGGTGGCTCAGCCTGTAATCCCGCGCCTTGGGAGGCTGAGGTGAGTGAATTGCCTGAGCCCGTTGGTTCGATACCTGCCTGGGCAACTTGGTGAGACCTCATCTCTACAATAAATCAAAAAATTAGCCGGATGTGGTAGCGCGCGCCTGTAGTTCCAGCTACTTGGAAGGCTGACGTGGAAGGATTGCCGGAGCCCAGCAGGTCGAGGCTGCGGTGGCTGGGAGCAGCCACTGCACTCCAATCTGGGCGACAGAGTGAGACTCCAACTCAAAAAAAAGAAAGAAAGTTGTGCCCAAGGAGTAACAGGGTTAGCCTGCAGCTCTTAAGGAAGCTGGGGAAACTGAGGACAGAGAGTACAAATAAACTGTCTGAAAGTCATGCAGCCTGTCAGGGAGGCAGAAGACCCAGAGGAGAGAGGTGGGCATCAGAAGTCAGGGAGGCTTGGGCTGCTGCTGCTTGGCCGCTTGGAGCTGTGTGACCTCAGAGAAGTCATCTCACCTCTCTGAGCTGCTGTTTCCATAACCGTCAAGTAGGAATTATAACACTTGTCTCACATGCTAGTTGTAAAGGTTAATAAAATATCAGAAGTGTTTGATCATTGTTAAATTGCCTCACCTTTCCTCCCTTGGCCCTGAAATTGACACTCTCAGTCCTCGGCCCCCCACACAATTTAAAAAACTGTGTTACATCCAGGACAGTGGCTCATGCTGTAATCCCAGCACTTTGGGAGGCCGAGGTGGGCGAATCATTTGAGTGGAGGAGTTTGAGACCAGCCTGGGCAGCGTAGTGAGACCTTGTCTCTACAAAAATTTAAAAAATTTAGCCAGGCGTGGTGGTGAGCACCTGTATTCTCAGTTACTTGGGAAGCTGAGGCGGAAGGGTCACCTGAGCCCCCAGGAGGTCGAGGTTATGGTAAACCGTGATTGTGCCACTGTACTCCTGGGTGACACTGGGTGACAGAGTGAGACCCTGACTCGAAAAATTAATAATTAAAACCCAAAACCTAAACCTGTGCTACAATGACACCTCCTCAACTTTTGCCGGTAGCTTGCTTCCTGCTGTCATGGGGGCCATCCCCCTGCCTCTGCGTGAGACGCCCTCTCTTTAACCCAGCCTCTGACTTCTCCCAGCTCTCCCACAAACATCAGGGCAAGAACTCCTTTCCCATGTCCATCTCGAGTTTACCACTCTGTTTGGGAAGTTCTTCTGAAGTCTCACCCAGAGCCAGCATGTGTGTGTGCAGGAGGGGAGAAAGGGCTTTGGGTCTCTGGAGCTGCGGGGCTCTGCGGGGCTGTCTCTGGAGCTGGGGTGAGGCCTAAGAATAGGGTGGACTGGCACTGCCTGTCCCAAAGGCTCTGACAGAGAGAAGGGGCACAGTGGGGCTAGGGTTCAGTTTGGGGGACCAGGAGGAAGCTGGAGCCTGGAGTGGGAGGACTTCTCGGCCAAGGCCCAGGACAAGCACCGGTCGGGATGGCTCCCATGGTCCCGTGGGGGATCCCCCAGGGACTGGGAGTCCTGGCCCACGCCCCTCCACCTACCTGCATATAGTTGTCCTCGCAGTAGTCGGCGACCCGCAGTAGGGCGCCGTGGTTCTCCCGCAGAGCTTCACGGCCCGTGGGGATCTCAAACTCCTGCAGTTGCTGCAGCTCTGCCATCACCCCAGGCTTGGTCTGGCTCCCCAGGGAGCCCGCTGGTTTTGAGCCTCACCCTGCCCTTGATTGGTCGCTCTGCCTTCCCTCCCTCTCACTGCTTTTGGTTTCCTCTGCCTGAGAGCCCCGAACCTGCTTACAGAGGGCCGGCATGCTCTTGCCGGGACAAGAGGAAGTCCTCCCTACTCCCTGAGCCCACGCCTCTCTGTCCCCTGTCCAGAGGAAGGGGGAAGCCAGGGGCTCACTGGGGGGCCCAGCCCCCAGTCCCACCCAGCAGAGGAAGCCAAGGTCGGGGCGCTGTGATGGCTTCTGGTCCTGAGGAGGAAACTGGTTGGTGGGGGCTGGGGCAGGACTCAGGGGAGGAAGGGGACTGGCCGGCTCTGGGGGTGGAAGTGGATTTTCCACTGATGGAAGAGGGGAGGAAAGGGCAGAGGGTGGGGGCTTCCTTGGGAAGCGCGCGGATGAGTCACTGAGGGACTGGGGAGTGGAGGGTGGGTAGGATATGGAGACCCGTCCTGCCAGGGGGTGGTGGCGGGCGGCCCGGCAACAATAGGAAACAGCCGATGCAGCAGCAAGAGGAATCGGGGTTGGACACCAGGAAGACACAGCCAGAGGCTTCTAGAGAGGTGTTAGCTAGCCAGCGGAGGGTCATGGCCATGGAGGTCGGCTCTGCATGCTCTATGCTGATGGAGGAGGCCAAGATGCCGTGGATCAAGTGTAATGTGAGGAACTCAGATTAGACAACAGGAAGGACTTGGCTCTGAGAAGCCCCACGTTCAAATTCCAGATTAACGTGTCCGTCTTAGGAAGCAGCGGTGGACAGAGCACTGAGCCTGGCTCAGGAGATATGGGCTCTGGTTCATGCCCCAGCAGGGGAACTGGACTGTTTGACCCCCAAGATCCTGTCTTGACCTCAAATTCTTGGGGCTCACAGCTGTGAGTGGGACTTGGGTACTGGAGCAGGGACGTTGGGGTGGCCTGTGGGCCTCCTCCCTGCCCTCCCACCTCTTGTCTGTCTTCCTAGAGACAGGAGCATTAAAGGACCCCCTCCCAGGTCATGTTGGTCCCTCAGCTTCTGCCCCTCGAGAGGGTCCCTTGTCATTGGACAGGTGTCCCCCAGAGCAGCCCTCGAGTGACGCTGGGAGGGGAGCAGGAGAAAGACCCGGATGCGGGTCCCATGCTCAAGACCGCAGATAGGGAGACACCGCTCAGGGCTCAGAGTGAGGCGTGGTAGCCAGGCATGTGGACACAGGCGTTGGAGGTGGCCACGCCACCACAAGTACTGCCACGGTGGCGTGAGCAAGTTTTTCATTATTATTGAATGAGCGAACAAAGGGTGACCCGGGAGAACCTTGTAAGGCGAACACAAAGGCTTCTCGGTTAGGGAGGTTAGTAGCTGGTCTAGGACTCGCCTAAGGGGAAGAACAGCCTTAGAGCAGGTTCAGAGGTGGGGGCGGGGAGGTGGGGGGGGAGGGGCAGCGGGAGGGATTGGGCGTGGGGAGTGGGGAGGTAGGACCCCAGGGGGCCCTAAGCCAGGAAGTCACCAAAGCCATGGGCCAGGCCGATGCAAGGGGTGGGTGGTAAGAAGGTGGGCTGGAGACAGACGAACAGAAGGCAGCCTCTGTTTCCTAGTTTATTTTTGTGGGAAGAATGTCAGTGTCTGTGCTCTGGTGGCAGTGAGGGCTTGGAGGCTCAGGCCGGCTGACGGGCTTAGAACCTTGAGCCTCTGATCAGCTTAGGCGGCAGAGAATTTGCTTTCCAGACCATCTGCTTTATCTGAAGATTTGCAGCTGATGAAGAACTAGGAGGGTCAAACACCATCTTGTCTGAGTCCAGGACAAGCGACTTGGGGTGCGTGCTCTTCTGTGGCAGGTGAGAGGGTTGGGGTCGCACTGGGCTGGGGTCTGGTCTTAGTATTCCTGAGGTTAGGCAGCAGGCAGGCCTTCCTGATAACTCTGCAGTGATAATAATAACAGTAGCATTATCAGTAGTACTAATAATAAATGTATGAAGTATTCACTGTGTGCCAGGCAGTGCATTCAAGTATTTTATATGCATTATTTTCTTAGCACAATGAATGGATAAGGTGGGTACTATTTTTAGACCCATTCTGCAGATGGGGAAACTAAGGAGGTTGAGTAGCTTGTGAGGAAGCAGCAGAGCTAGGGTCAGAGCTGGAGTCTGGTGGCTCCAGAGACTCTTCTCTTGACCACTAAGATACAGGCTCCCCTGCCAGGATCTGGAGACCAAAGGAAAAAAACCTCCCTGAGTCACTGTGTGGAGTAGTGATTTTGCTTCCCAAATCTTCCTCACTGAAAGAAACCCCTTTTTTCTTTTCTTTTCTTTTTTTTGAAGCTAGAGTCTCACTCTGTCGCCCAGGTTGGAGTGCAGTGGCACGCTCCCGGCCACCACAGCCTCGACTTGCTGGGCTCAGGTGATCCTTCCACCTCAGCCTTC
>NW_007251074.1:71271-80630 GCF_000164805.1 Carlito syrichta
CCAGCCTGGGCAAATTGGCGAGACCTCATCTCTACAATAAATCAAAAAATTAGCCAGGTGTAGTGGCGTATGCCTATGGTTCCATCTACTTGGAAGGCTGAGGCAGAAGGATCGCCTGAGCCCAGTAAGTCAGGGTTATGACAGGGGTGATTATGCCACTGCATTCTAGCCTGGACAACAGAGTGAGACTCCAGCCAAAAAAAAAAAAATTAAGATACTAGCCAGGCACAATGACTCATGCCTGCAATCCCAGCACTTTGGGAGGCAGAGGTGAGGGATTGCCTGAGTTCAGGGGTTCAAGACCAGCCTGGGCAACTTGGTGAGACCTCATCTCTACAACAAATCAAAAACTTAGCCGGGCATGGTGGCACATGCCTATGGTTCCAGCTACTTGGAAGTCTGAGGCGGAAGGATCACCTGAGCCCAGCAGGTGGAGGCTGTGATGGCCATGAGCGTGCCACTGAACTCCAGTTTGGGCGACAGAGTGAGACGCCAACTAAAAAAATTAATTAAATAAATAAATTAAAGAAAGAAACAAGAACTGTTCATGTATTTTGTGTTCACACAGATTTCCAAGACAGGAAAGGAAATCAAGGAGTACGTGGAGGCCCAAGCAGGAAGCGACCCTCTTCTCAAAGGTGTCCCCGAGGACAAGAACCCCTTCAAGGAGAAAGGTGGTTGTCTGATAAGCTGACAGCACCGTGCCCCACCCCGAGTGTCTGCCTTCCTCAGCCAGGACCAAGAATCCCAGGACACCCAGGGACCCAGGGAACTTCACCTTCTTTCATCACAGAATGAGTAAAGATACCTGAACGAATACATTGTGAATCTGTCCCCCAGCCCCACTTCCTTCCTTTCTTTCTTTTTTTTTTTGAGTTGGAATCTCACTCTGTCACCCAGGCTGGAGTGCAGTGGCATGCTCACAGCCACCGCAGCCTCAACCTGCTGGGCTCAGGTGATCCTTCTGCCTTAGCCTTCCAAGTAGCCGGAACTACAGTCATGTGCCACCATGCCCAGCTAATGTTTGGATTTATTGTAAAGACAAGGCAAAGTTGCCAAGGCTGGTCTTGAACCCATGGGCTCAGGCAATCTTCTCACCTCGGCCTCCCAAAGTGCTGGGATTATAGGCGTGAGCCACTGTGCCTGGTCTAACCCCCACTTTCAAGTTTTTCCTCCCGTTACCTCCCCCATACGCTGAGTCCCTGCTGACCCCACTGGGGAACACCCTAAGGAGAGCGTGGCCGGCAGAGCAGTGGGCCCCGTGGGTGGCAGATGTGAAGAACCTGCCACACTCTGAGCTCCCAGAGAGCCGCCTCAGGAAGCACTCATTCCTCCCTAGAAGCTCTCCGTCTTTCCCTCCCCTGTCCTCCTAGGAATAACACATTTTCATACCAGAGATGTTTAGGTCAGGGACCCAGGCCAGGGGAAAGGTCTCCTCCCATCTCATGTCTCACCCTGTGTCCTCTTCCTAGTCCCTGAGATCACCCCAGGCGGCCTGATGACAGAGGAGTTTGTGGCGTTCTGACTTCATGACGTATTTGATATTGCTGGGTGTGTGCTAGTGCCAGGCACCACGGATGCAAGAGAGAGCAGGACCAACATGGCTCTTGTTTTGGGCAATTTAGTAGAGAAGAGAGGGAAAAATTTACAACTGAGTCCAACGCTACAAACAGCAAGGCCAGGGCAGTGTAGGAGCGACAGCAGAGACACGTGCAAGGCAGGAACCGGGTCCATGAACAGAGCCTGGGGAGGGAGGTTGGGACTGAGCCTGGAAGGTCCTTTCTTTTTTGTAGATTTTTGTTTTGTTTTGTTTTTGAGTTCAGGCTGGAGTGCAGTGGCATGATCACTGCTCACCACAGTCTCAACCTCATGGGCTCAGGCGATCCTTCTGCCTCAGCCTCCAGTAGATGGGACTACGGATGTTTGCCACCATGCCCAGCCAGGTTTTTTATTTTTTATTTTTTGAGTCAGAGTCTCATTTTCTCACCCAGGCTGGAGGTCCTTTCTGTGAACTCAGCTAGAAACTTTCTTCTTCATTTTCAGGGTAGCAGGAAGCCTAGGCGGGTGTTTAAGTAGCCATGGGACAGGCTTTGATGAACAGAGGGGTGGTTGGACCCTGCTGAAGGCTAGGGATGCAGTGATGGGTGAGACGGACTCCTGGGCCTTGGCAAGGAAGGGAGAGTCTGAAGGAGTCACAAACAACCAACACTCAAGATGCCACGCGCTCAATGCCACATCAGAGAGGTCTGCGTGGGCTGTGACGGGAGCCCAGAGGAGGGCTTCCTGGGCCCGCTGAGTCCTGGGAGGGAAGGCAGGAAAGGTCTTTAAAAACGTCTCGAGCAGGGGGTGGTATCTGGCAGTGAGCCCTCAAGGGTGCTGTTGTAAATGGGTAGATGGATGGGTGTGAATGGTGGTTGAAGGACAAGTAGATACAGAGGCAGAGGCTGGGCGTGGAGGTTCACACTTGTAATCTCAGCACTTCGGGAGGCCAAGATGGGAGGCCAAGATGCTTGAATCCAGGAGTTCAAGACCAGCCTGGGCAACATCACAAGACCTCATCTCTACAAAAAAATAATAAAAAAAAATAAACACACACACACACACACACACACACACACATACACGGGCATAGATACGAGGGAAAAAAGAGCCATGGTTGGAATGGGAGCACCACTCAGGTTGGGGTGGGAATGTCAATGTCAAGAGCGAGGCCTAGGTCCTTAGGTTATGCTGTTAGAGAGGGCTTGGGGGTGACCAGAGATGTCTCGTTCACTGAACTAAACCAACGTATTTGCTGGGAGTGACTTGGTCATGGTAAAAGGCAATGTGCTGCCCACAAGGTTGACTGGGGAAAGAGTGGGAACAAGGAGGCAGTTCTGGGGGTGATTGCTCCATGGAGAGAGGTGGGAGGCTTGAATTCGGGCAGAGGTCACGTCTGGGGTTGGGGGACGCATTGAAGACTTCTTTGGGAAATAAGGTTCTCAGATCTTGACATTTCTTTGAGCAATGGGTGAGGGAGAGTGAGTTGTCAAGGATGACATCCAAGTTTCTGGCTTGGGGGACTTACTAGCTAGGATTGAAAGCGAGTCTCTAACATAACACAGTGATCCTACATACTGCTGCAGATTCAGCTTCCCTTCCCAGCAGGCCACATCCCAAAGGCTCGGAAAGCATGAGGTTGTGGGACCGCTGTGCTCAGAATCTAGGATAGTGGGTAAATATTCCAAATGGCTCCAGCAGTAAGAAAGGGAAAATAAACTGGGCTCGGTGACTCAGCCTGTAATCCTGCGCCTTTGGGAGACTGAGGTGAGTGGATTGCCTGAGGCCGCGGGTTCGAGACCCGCCTGGGCAGCGAGACCTCATCTCTACAATAAATCAAATAATCAGCCGGGCGTGGTAGCGCGCACCTGTAATTCTGGCTACTCTCAAGGCTGAGGCGGAAGGATTGCCGGAGCCCAGCACGTCGAGGCTGCAGTGGCCGGGAGCGGCCACTGCACTCCAGTCTGGGCTACAGAGTGAGACTCCAACTCAAAAAAAAAAAAAAAGAAAGGGAAAATAGTCAGGCATGGTGGCTCACGCCTGTAATCTCAGCACTTTGGGGGGCTGAAGCAGAAGGGTCGCTTGAGCACAGGAGTTCGAGGCCAGCCTGGACAACATAGTGAGGCCCTGATTCTCCAGTCGTTTGGCTGTGGCTTCCTTCTTCCACCTACATGTTCCTCGTTCTCCTACCTTTAAGACAGAATCTCACTGTTTGGGGTCCTTGGTCCAGGCAGGTGACTATAACTTTTATTCCCAAGGTAGAGTAGCAGTTTCTTTTTTTTTTGAGTTGGAGTCTCACTCTGTTGCCCAGGCTGGAGTACAGTGGCACACTCATGGCCACCACAGCCTTGACCTGCTGGGGTCAGATGATCCTTCTGCTTCAGTCTTCCAAGTAGCTGGAACTACAGGCATGTGCTACCACGCTCAGCTTATTTTTCTTTTTCTTTTCTTTTTTTTTTTTTGAGTTGGAGTCTCACTCTGTCGCCCAGACCGGAATGCAGTGGCCGCTCCAGGCCACCGCAGCCTCGACCTGCTGAGCTCCAGTGATCCTTCTGCCTCAGCCTTCCAAGTAGTTGGAACTACAGGCACGCGCTACCACGCCCAGCTAGTTTTTGATTTATTGTACAGATGAGGTCTCGCCAAGTTGCCCAGGCGGGTCTCGAACCCGCGGGCTCAGGCAATCCACTCACCTCAGCCTCCCAAAGGCGCGGCATTACAGGTTGAGCCACCGAGCCCGGCTTGGCTTATTTTTCAATTTATCGTAGAGGCGAGGTCTCACCAAGTTGCCCAGGCTGAACTCATACCCCTGAGCTCAGGTAATCCTCCCAAAGTGCTGGGATTACAGGCTTGAGCCATCGCGCCCGGCAGTTTCTTTAGTTCCTTTCCTTGGGGCATTGTGCCCAGGTGTCCTCTAGCTCCTTTCATACATTTCCTGGACACCCCTGAGTCTCAAGGTCATCATCGATCCTCTTTTTTGTCTGTTCCCCCCCCCCAAATATAGAGATGGAGTCTCACTATATTGCCCAGACTGGTCTCGAACTCAAGTAATCCTCCTGCCTTGGTCTCCCAAAGTTCTGGGATTACAGGCATGAGCCACTGCGCCCGGCCCTCCATCTGTTAGTTTAATGCCGTAAGGAGCCTCAAATGACTAGAGATCTCAGCTTCTACTTCAAAGGAATGATGACGTTGCATCCTGTGACAGCGTTCCTTTCTTGCACACCAGATCCTCACACCACCCAGCTAGGAGCACAATGATCATTCTGAGAGCGGGTCATGGACGCCATCTGAGCATCGAGCCCTGCCCGCCTCTACCCCACAGATCCTTGGGATTTTAGCCATGAAAGAGAAGCACTGTGGGTTGTTCCTGGTTTTATTGGGAACACAGCCCGCAGCCTCTTTGATAGCACTTTGTCTTGGCAGAGTAGTGTCTCCTACTGGGCACTACCCTGTGTCTTTACCAGATGAGCATGTTACTCTGTAAAGCCACCTGCTTCCAGAGGAAAGACACATGGTGGGACTGGCAAGTCCTGTTGACATTAGCCCCTTGCTTTACTTTTTTTCCCCCTCAGTAGTGTTGTTGTTGGTGGTGGTGTTGAGTCAGGGTCTCACTCTGTTACCCAGGCCGGAGTGCAATCACAGTTTACCACAGCCTCGACCCTCTGGGCTCAGGTGATCCTTCCACCTCAGCCTCCCAAGTAGCTGGAATTATACCATAACCACACCTGGCTAATTTTTTTATTTTGTAGAGACGAGTTCTCCCTGTGTTGCCCAGGCTGGTCTCAAACTCCTGAACTCAAGCAATCTTTTCACCTCAGCCTCCCAAAGTGCTGGGATTACAGGTGTGAGCCACTGATTATTTGGAAATAATCTGAGATTTACAGAAGAGTCACAAAGATAATACAGAGAGTTCCTATATACCCTTCACCTAACTTTTTCTAATGTTAACCTCTTATAGAACGCTGGTACTATTATTAAAATTAAAAAATTCTCATTGGCACAATACTGCTAACTGAACTCTAGACTTTAGTTGGATTTCCCTAGCTTTTCTACTAAAGTCCTTTTTCTGTTCCAAAACCCACATTACTGTTAATGCTAAGCCTTCTTTTGCTAGGAAGGGCTTCCTGGTTAGAATAGCCTGGTCTAGGAAACTATAGCTGTCTAGAAGACATTCAGCCAGACATGGTAGCTCACACCTGCAATCCCAGCACTTTAGGAAGCCAAGGTGGGAGAATCACTTGAGTCCAGGAGCTCAAGACAAGCCTGGGCAACATAGCGAGACCTCATCTCTACAAAAAAAAAAAAAAATCAAAAACTTAGACGGGTTTGGTGGTGCGTTCCTGTAGTCTCAGCTACTTGGGAGGCTGAAGCGGAAGGATCACCTGAGGCCAGGAAGTCGAGGTTGTGGTGAGTCATGATCTCATGATTGTGCCACTGCACTCCAGTCTGGGTGACAGAGTGAGATGCTGACACACACACACACACACACACACACACACACACACACACACACACACACACACGACATTCCCTGAGTCCATAAATGGTGGTGTTGACAGGGAAACGGCAGATAGGGAACGCAAACCCACCTTCCGATGAAGCACCTATTCCAGCGAGGACAATCCTCCGACCCTTCCACTGACCTGCCACCAGAGAACTGGACAATTGCCTTGAGGTCTGTACCATAGGAAGGGCTCAGGGTTGTCACTTGGGCAGTGATGGCGCTACCCTGGCCTTGATGAAGTCCACGCACAGTGCATCTGTGCACATATGGCCTCTGTCCTTGCCTCTCTGGCTGCTTTGTTTCATGAACCAAAAAGGCTGAGACAGTCACCCCGTGTCACCTCCTGCAGGAAGCCTGCTTCTGAATATGTCCGTGACCCGTGGTTATGTGGTTGTCTTTATTCTCTGGGCCCATCCCACGAGGTTCAGCCACATAGAGCTCCCTGATCCCCTGTCTTCCCTTCTTCAGTCAAGCGTCAAGACCTTGATCATCTGACCAAAATCTTAATTGCTCCCCAGGGATCAGAAAGGAAGGAATTCCTTTCACTGCTGACTCTCTGGCCCACACTGAGAAGGGCAGGTCTCAAAGGGGACTCACTAAGATCTAGCCACCCTGTGTGTTCAGGAACTGAGTTGGGGAAGAAGAGAGGAATCGGAGTGCACATCAGGAAGTAAGATGTTCAAGACCTAGAGACTGCTTGCCTGTTGGACAGACGGAGAGGAAACTATGTTTTGTTTTGTTTTTCTTTGTTTTGTTTTGTTTTTTGAGTAGGAGTCTCACTCTGTTACCCAGGCTGGAGGGCAGTGGCACGCTCCGGGCCACCGCAGCCTCGACCTGCTGGGCTCAGGTGATCCTTCCTCCTCAGCCTTCCAAGTGGCGGGAACTACAGGCGTGTGCCACCACACCCAGCTAATTTTTCTTGATTTATTGTAGAAATGAGATCTCGCCAAATCGCCCGGCCTGGTCTCGAACCCCTGGACTCAGACAATCCTCTCGCCTCCGCCTCCCAAAGTGCTGGGATTACAAGCATGAGCCATGGTATCAGATGCTGTTTCAAATACATACGTAAGAGGGCTACATGATACACTGTAACTGAAATTCTGATGACCCTGAGCAGTAAAAGGTGTCAAACGAGGAAAAGGCAGGGGAGGGAGGGAGCGCTCTGAAACTCCTTGACTTCCTGCTCAAGCAACTTGGAGCTGAATCCTACTCAAGCTTCTATCCCTCTCCTTCCACACTCGCCCAGGGATTCCTGGGATGGGATCCCTCAGCTCCTGAAGACAGGGAGGGGGGACAGCTGACTGGTTAATGCAGCCTCAGCTCCTGGGGCTGGCAGCTGCTCAAAATCCTTCCTCGTGGATCAGGAGGACCAGTTCCACCCTCCCCTTCCCTGTGGTTCCTGGATCTTACTTTGAAGCCTGGGAGGGAGTGGGGTGGGGACAGGGATTACCCCACCATGACCTCAGAGCCTCCAGGGGAGTTAATCAGAGCCTCCTGCCCCACCCCTACCCAGATCCCTACCTGGAGACCCAGGGACAGGGCCAGCTTTATGGGCATTGGATTCGTGATGCCACACCGGGCATTGCTTAGAAAGGCCCACACTAGGTCTGACACTCTCCTGTCACCATCTTGAAATTCTTTTTTAGCCGGGCTCGGTGGCTCAGCCTGTAATCCCGCGCCTTGAGAGGCTGAGGTGAGTGGATTGCCTGAGCTCACGGGTTCGAGACCCGCCTGGGCAACTTGGTGAGACCACATCTCTACAATAAATCAAAAAATTAGCCGGGCATGATAGCGCGTGCCTGTAGTTCCAGTTACTTGGAAGGCTGAGACGGAAGGATCGCTGGAGCCCAGCAGGTGGGCACTCCGGTCTGGGCAACAGAGTGAGACTCCAACTCAAAAAAAAAAAAAAAAGAAATTCTTTTTTTTTTTTGAGTTGGCATCTCAATCTGTTGCCCAGACCGGAGTGCCGTGGCACGCTTCGAGCCACCGCAGCCTTGACCTACCTGCTGGGCTCTGGCAATCCCTCTGCCTCAGCCTTCCAAGTAGCCGGAACTACAGGTGCGCGCTACCACGCCCGGCTAAGAAATTCTTAACAATTTTCTAACAAAGACTCTACTTTTTTTTTTTCTTTTTTTGAGTTGGAGTCTCACTCTGTCATTCAGGCTGGAGTGCAGTGAGGATCACGGTCCACTGCAACCTCAACCTCCTGGGCTCAGATGCTCCTTCCACCTCAGCCTTTCTTGTCTCTCCTTTTTTTTTTTTGGAGTAATCTCACTGTTGCCTAGGCTGGAGTGCAATAACAAACTCATGGCTACCACAGCCTTGACCTCAGCCTTCCAAGTAGCTGGGACTACAGGAGAGTACCACCATGCCCGGCTAAGTTTTTCTGGTTTTTGCTTATTGTTTTTTTGTTTTTGTTTTTGTTGATGGGGGCCTCCCAATGCTGCCCAGGCTGGTCTTGGACTCTTGGACTCAAGCAACCATCCCGCATTGGCCTCCCAAAATGCTGGGGTTACAGGTGTGAGCCACCACGCCCTGCCTTTCCACTTTATTCTCTGCCATATCACAGAAATGGGAGACAAGGGTGACTCATCGCCTGTAGCTCAGGGCTGGGGAAGCAGGACCTAGGGAGGCCAGGAGAGGAGAGAGAGAAGGAAAGAAGAATCCCACAAGGTCTGGCCTCTTCCTGACTCCCCCACCCCACTCCTGTCTAATCTTGCTAATTCCTCTAGTTCCTGATGGTTCCCACCTTATAAACCTCTCACACATTCATTTGTTTATTGCTTTACACCCTCTGCCCTGCCCTCAGTTAAAGCCCAGCGAGGTGGCTCATAACAATAATCCCAGCACTTTTGGAGGGGAGGCGAGAGGGCTGTCTGAGCCCAGGGGTTAAAGACCAGCCTGGGCAACTTGGCAAGACCTCGTCCCTACAATAAATAAAAAAATAAGCCGGGCATGGTGGCACGTGCCTATAGTTACAGCTACTGAAGTGGAAGGATCGCCTGAGCCCAGCAGGTCGAGGCTGCGGTGGCCTTGAGCATCACTGCATGCCAGCCTGGGTGACAGAGTGAGACTCGACTCAAAAAAAAAAAAAAAAAAAAATCCAGGAGCTTCCCCTCCCTTCCAGCCAGCCCCACTGCAGCCCACCCTCCAGGCTGCTAGTGTGTTCTCTGTGGCTCCCTTGCTTAAAGCCCTTCTTGTCTCTTCCTCCCTGTAAAACCAAATCTCGAAGCCGGGCTCGGTGGCTCAGCCTGTAATCCCGCGCCTTTGGGAGGCTGAGGTGAGTGGATTGCCTGAGCCTGCGGGTTCGAGACCCTCC
>NW_007251074.1:80905-82023 GCF_000164805.1 Carlito syrichta
GTAGCGCATGCCTGTAACTCCAGCTACTTGGAAGGCTGGGGCGGAAGGATCGCCAGAGCCCAGTAGGTCGAGGCTGCGGTGGCCGGGAGCGGCCACTGCACTCCAGTCTGAGTGACAGAGTGAAACTCCAACTCAAAAAAAAGAAAAGAGGTGTAGAAGGGTAGCTGTACACAGTACTTTCTTCCTTTTCTCTCCCTGGTTTGGTCCCTGGAGAAGTCAATGTCTCCAGTGTCTCCTGTAGCCTTCCAGGGGTACTGTATGCACATGCAAGTCAGCATGAATAAACGTTCCCCCCTTTGTATGCCAACAGTAGCACTCACGTGCTATTTGAAACGTTGTCTGGATTCTTCTTTTATCTCATTTCTTTGGAGTTCATTTACATGTGTGTCCACAAACAGTCCTGAGCCTGTTGCCTTTATTATGTGCTTGGTCTTTGATTTATTAGTCAAGATTCCAAGTTCCTTGAAGGTACGGATCAAGTCCTTTTCTATTTTGTATTTCGAGCACCTAGAACATGGTAGGTGTTAAGTGACTATGTGTGTTCTATAATTTGTTTTTTTGTGTTTTGTGTGTGTGTGTGTGTGTTTGAGTTGGAGTCTCACTCTGTCGCCCAGACTCGAGTGCAGTGGCATGCATGCTCATGGCCACCACAGCCTCGACCTGCTGGGCTCAGGCAATCCTGTCTCAGCCTTCCAAGTAGCTGGAACTATAGACACGCGCTACCATGCTCGGTTTATTTTTCGATTTATTGTAGAGATGAGGTCCTGCCAAGTTGCCCAGGCAGGTCTCGAACTGGTGGATTCAGACAATCCTCTCACCTTGGCCTCCCAAACTGGGATTATGGGTGTGGAGCCACCACGCCCAGCCTATAATTTGTTTTTTGCTTAGTTATTGTGTGTGTGTGTTTATATTCCTGGGTAGGCACAGACATGTTCTATAATATATAGGCTTACCATATGCTAGGCTGTGTGATAAGTGTCTTAAACACATTGTCTCCTGTTCACATGAATAAACTGCTGGGCATGGTGGGCTCACGCCTACAATCCCAGCACTTTGGGAGGCTGAGGCGGGAGGATTGCTTGAGGCCAGATGGAGACTAGCATAGGCAATATGAGATC
>NW_007251074.1:83197-91790 GCF_000164805.1 Carlito syrichta
AATAAATCAAAAAATCAGCTGGGCGTGGTAGCGCGCGCCTATAATTCCAGCTACTCGGAATGTTGGGGCAGAAGGATCGCCGGAGCCCAGTAGGTCAAGGCTGCAGTGGCCGGGAGCAGCCACTGCACTCCAGCCTGGGCGACAGAGTGAGACTCCAACTCAAAAAAAAAAAAGAGAGAAATAGAGCACATATATAGAATAGTGCATACATCATAAATGTGCATGTTTCCCATTGAGGCATTTAACTTGTATGAATGTATTACAATTCCTTGAAAAAGAATTCCAGGTTTTTCCCTTCTGTGTGTTTCAGTTTTGCTTCTTTGTGGTTCACAATGCCAGCTGAGGTTGTCAGTACAGTGAAACCAAACTGGGGGGATAGGAGTAGATTGTCTGCCTTTTTTCTAGATCTTTGAGTTGCATATCAAATCTGGGGCTGATCACACCACATTTGTTTAACCTGCCTGTGAGGTTCACAACAATGTTCTCAGCTCTGTGGTCATCAATGATTTTGCATTTGCCAATGTAACCATGCCTCAGCATCACAGTTAGAAACTGGACGATGACTTTGGAGTACGGCCTAATGAGAACCTGGCGCTAGCCTCTCTTTTCCGCATTTCTGATGCTCTTGTGAGCATCAACCAGGACATTCATATGCACCATCATGGAGGCATGGAAAGATCGTGAAGAGAGGACAGGCAGGGAGAGCACCTGGAGCTATCATAAATGTGCATTTTAGTAATTTTTTTTAGTTGGAGTCTCACTTTGTTGCCCAGGCTTCAGTGCTTTGCCACGCTCACGGCCACCACAGCCTCAACCTGCTGGGCCCAGGTGATCGATCCTTCTGTCTCAGCCTTCCAAGTAGCTGGAACTACAGGTGTGTACCACCACACCTGGATAATTTTTTTTTTTGAGTTGGAGTCTCACTCTGTCACCCAGACTGGAGTGCAGTGGCCGCTCCCGGCCACCGCAGCCTCAACCTGCTGGGTTCCAGTGATCCTTCCGCCTCAGCCTTCCGAGTAGCCGGAATTACAGGCATGTGCTACCACGCCCGGCTGATTTTTTGATTTATTGTAGAGATGAGGTCTTGCTGCCCAGGTGGGTCTCAAACCTGCGGGCTCTGGCAATCCACGCACCTCAGCCTCCCAAAGGTGCGGGATTACAGGCTGAGCCACCGAGCCCAGCTCAGAGTAGATATCTTTAGCTGGTTCTTGATTCTAAGGGGAAAAGTGAAAACCGTTCCAACTTTCATCTCTTACTTTTTTTTTTTGAGTTGGAGTCTCACTCTGTTGACCAGACCGGAGTGCGGCCACCGCAGCCTCGACCTGCTGGGCTCCGGCGATTCTTCCGCCTCAGCCTTCCGAGTAGCCGGAATTACAGGCATGTGCTACCATGCCCTGCTGATTTTTTGATTTATTGTAGAGATGAGGTCTTGCCTGCCCAGGCGGATCTCGAACCTGCGGGCTCAGGCAATCCACTCACCTCAGCCTCCCAAAGGCGCGGGATTACAGACTGAGTCACCGAGCCCGGCTTTTTTTTTTTTTTAATTTATTGTAGAGACCAGATCTCACCAAGTTACCCAGGCTGGTCTCGAACCCCTGGGCTCAGGTAATCCTCTTGCCTCAGCCTCCCAATGTACTGGGAATACAGCCATGAGTCACCACGCCCTGCTCATTTTAATGAATGTTTATACAATGAGCAATCTATGTAACCTTCACCCAAGACTAAGAATAGTACAAATACCCCCAGAAAAATGCTGTGGACCCCATTCCAATCATGGCTCCCTCCCTACCTACCTCAGAGGTATTCCATATCCTGATTTGCATGGTAATTACCTGACTTACATGGTAATTATTTCCTTGCTTTGCTTGGTAGTTTTGTAGTTTACAGCACTAAATAACATACAGGAATTAGTTTAGGAACGTTATTTTTTTGAGACAGGGTCTGGCTATGTTACTCAGGTTGGAGTACAATGGCATGATCACAGCTCACTACAGCATTGACCTCCTGGGCTCAAGTTGATTCTCCTGCTTCAGCCTCCCAACAGCTGGGAGTACAGGCACACCCCACCATGTCTGTCTAATTTTTTTGATTGAATGATTTGTAGAGACAGGTTCTCACTATATTGCCCAAACTCGTTTTGAACTCCTGGGTTCAAGCTATCCTCCTGCCTTGGCTTTCCAAAGTACTGGGATTACAGGCATGAGCCAGTGCACCTGGCTAGTAAGGAACATAATATAAGCAAATTAATATATTATTTATTATTTTGTGTCTGCTTTTTGCTCAATACGTTTAAAAAAAGATTCATCTGGGCATAGTGGCTCATGCCTGTAGTCCCAGCACATTGGGAGGTCGAGGCGGGAGAATGCCTGAGCCCACCCAGGAGTTAGAGACCAGACCAGGCAACATAGCAAGACCTCATCTCTACAAAATAAAACATATAAAAATAAATATTTGAGTTCCTTGCAATTTTTGGCTGTGTTGCCAACAACATTCTTTATTTATTTGATTTATTTATTTTAGAGACGAGGTTTTGTTCTGTTGTCTAGTTGTCTAGGCTGGTCTCAAACTCCTGGGCTGAAGCAATCCTCCCACCTTAGCCTCCCAAAGTGCTGGGTTTATAGGCGTGAGCCACCGTGTCCAACCATTCTTTTTTTTTTTGAGTAGAAGTCTTACTCTGTCACCCAGGCTGGAGGGCAGTGGCACCCTCCCAGCCACCACAGCCTCGACCTGCTGGGCTCAAGCGATCCTTCTGCCTCAGCCTTCCAAGTAGCTGGAACCACAGGCACATGCCACCACACCCAGCTAACTTTTTGATTTATTGTGGAGATGGGGATCTCACCAAGTTGCCCAGGCAGGTCTTGAACTCATGAACTCAGACAACCCTCTCTCCTTAGTCTCCCAAGGAGCTGGGATTATAGGCATGAACCACTGCGCCCAGCCTAACATTCTTACATATGTCTCTAGGCGCATATATGCACACATTTCTGTGAGTATATGGGCAAGATAATTTCAATTAGCAATTTCAGCTAGATCAGGCTGGGCACGGTGGCTCAAGCCTGTAATCCCAGCACTTTGGGAGGCCAAGGTGAGAGGATTTCCTGAGCTCAGGGGTTTGAGACCAGCCAGGGCAACTTGGCGAGACCTCTTCTCTACAATAAATCAAAAAAAATTAGCCAGGTGTGGTGGCGCAAGCCTGTGGTTCCAGCTACTTGGAAGGCTGAGATGGAAAGATCGCATGAGCCAGCAGGTAGAGGCTGCGGTGGCCATTAGCGTGCCACTGCACTCCAGCCTGGGAGTAAGACTCCGACTCAAAAACAAACAAAAAAAGAAATTGCTAGATTATAGCGTAGGTGCATCTCTATTTTTAGTAGTTAACTTCAAACTGTTTTCCACCAATTTACATTCCTGTGAGGGGTCACACGGTTTCATTTTCTTAATGTTCAGCATTGGCATTCTGGTGAGTGTGTAATGAGAGAGCAATGGTATCTGATTGTGGTGTCAATCTGCATTTCTGTGATGACTAATGGTCTTTTGCACTTTTTCGTACATATATTGACTATTTGGGGTTTCCTTTTTTATTTTTTAAGTCTAAGTCTCACTGTTGCCCAGGCTGGAGTGCAGTGGCACACTCATGGCCACCGCAGCTTTGACCTGCTGGGCTCAGGTGATCCTTCTGCCTCAGCCTTCCAAGTAGCTGGAACCACAGGCATGTACAACCCAGGTACTAATTTTTTTGATTTATTGTAGACACGAGGTCTCGCCAAGTTGCCCAGGCTGGTCTTGAACCCATGGACTCAAACAATTAGCTGTGTGTAGTGGTGGGCACCTGTAATTCCAGCTACTGGGAAGGTTGAAGCAGAAGGATCACCTGAGCCCAGCAGGCAGGTCGAGGCTGCGGTGACTGTGAGCATGCCACTGCACTCCAGTCTGGGTGACAGAGTTGAGACTCCGACTCAAAAAAAAAAAGTAGATTCTTCCCTCCACTCCTCTGTCGTGCCATCTTTGCCATAAATCAATTGTCCAAATACATGCGGGGCTGAATCTGGGACTCCTATTCTATTCCATTGCTATGTCTGTTTGTCCTTGCTGAACTATATTAACTCCTATATAGTTGATAAGAAGCTTTACTCTCTGGTAGAGTAAGTCCTCCCACCTCTCATGCGTGGGTTTTTTCGAGGCATCTTACTCATACGCACAGATCCATTCAACCATTTAGGGGGTGGGGTGGGGAGGAGGGGTGCTCAGGGGAGAGATGGGGAGAGAAGCGCAGGATCCTCTGTTTCCATGGCATCCTCTCAAGGGGCAGGAACATATAACAGTGCCAAACACCCTGTAGGGAGATCAGAAATGCGTCAGCAGGCTCCCTTGTCACTTATCCCACAGAGACAAACACCTCTCAAAACCCAGGTACTAATCCAAACACAGCACTCTCCACGCACATCTCTTCCACAGTCTCCTAGAGGAACTCCTTTTCCCTAAGATCACGTGCGCCTGGTCAGCCCCCTAAACACTGATCCTGGGCAGTTCGCCTAGAGAGACACGCTCAACCACGCTGGGGAATCCCTTAGAGATTCCTATGGTAATGCCCCATCGATGGTGAGAAGCCGCCAACACAGACACCCTGACGGGCTGAGACGGGCTGAAGAACCGACACCTTGACTAAGAGACTCAGTCCTCACTGAAAGTCACAACCTCACCGCCTGCGCACCGGACAACAAGACAAAACCCACTAGAGTGGGTCTCCAACCCCCCAAAGACACCCTTCTGGTCCGCAGTCTTGTTATTGCTCATGACCAATGGGAGTCCGGCGGGCGCCGTTGCCCCGCCCCCTGGCTCGGCCGGGACACCTCATTGGCGGCTCCTGAAGCAGTGACGTATCGCTCTCTCCTCGATAGCCAATAAGAAGAGGGATGTTGTCAGCATTTGGGCACCTGCAGTCTGAGCTGTGCACCGCCCCAAGCAGCATCCTCGGGATCCTTCGGGTTCTTTCGGGTGTTTCCCTCCAGGGTAATGTCACGTTCCATCTCCCATCAATACATTTATTTTTCCGCCCGACTCTCGCGCGTGCGCACTGACATCTCAAACGGCGTTGAAACGAAAGCATCTTGGGATGGGACGGGACCCTAAGCCGAGGTCCGACACGTTCAGCGGGGCTACCTCATAGCCCGAGATGGCCGCGGCCGGCAGCGGGCCCCAAAACAGGAATCGTAGAACCAAAAAGACCTTCATGAGGTCCCACCGAGATTTGAACTCGGATCGCTGGATTCAAAGTCCAGAGTGCTAACCATTACACCATGGGACCTGCTGGCTGCTTTAGGCGGCCGGGACTCTTCTCAAGCCACGTGGCGCGCTGGGCAGCATTTCCAAAGCGACAGCGGAGTCCCAGGTCGCTCGGCTGGGCCCTGGGTCCCGGCCGCCGGGGCAGCGGAAGCGAAGCAACCAGGGCTTCTGCGTCCCTTGCCTTCCAGGTCCCAGGGGGTGTCAACTCTTCCCGCCGCTCTTCGAGCACTCCTGCGGGGTCTGGACCCGAGTCCGGGGAACGCGGAAGGGCGGCGGGCTGGGGTCCCGAGAACGCCTGCTCCAGCCCCAGTCCCCGGGCAGGAGGCGTGGCGCACGCAGCCTGGGCTTCATGCTTATTTCCTGATCTCTTTATTTACTTACTTACACTAGGGGTGGGGGGGTGGTTGGTACCCGTGTAAGGAGCCTCTTGGCCAAGCGGGGAGGGAAGCAGACTGGCACGTGGCGGGACAACGGTTCAAACCCCAGACGCCCCCGCCCCCTCCGCGTACGCGCGAACCTGAGACCTGGAAGCGCGCCCCGCTTGGCCGCATCGGTGCAAGCCCTGCTGTGGCTGGAACTACCCGGAGACTCGGGCTTGCGGCGCCTCCACTTCTGTATTACTTAGGAGCCACCAGGTGGGACTGCTGAGATGGCACTCAGACACCCGCTGAGCGAGTACAGTACCCTTAACTTGCGGTTTCAATGAGATCAGTTAAAAAGACATCCCCCCTCCGCCCGCCCCCGGGCTTTCTCTCCTTTTCCAGCGAGAGTGAAACCATGTTTCTGCAGGTCAATCTGACATGCCGTGCGACTCACAGTTTCACCTTTGAGACTTGAGCTACGGAAATACCAAGGCAAGTGCCAACATGTGTGTTCAAGAATGTTCTCAGCTGTGTGCGTGTGTGGTTTCTTGTTTTTTTGAGTCGGAGTCTCACTATTGTTGCCCAGGCTGGGGGGCCGTGGCACGCTGCTCAAGACCACGGCAGCCTCCACCTGCTGGGCTCAGGTGACCCGAAAAAAGAGAAAAGAAATTAATTCCTCAAAAGCTACTGTAGCAATCCGAAAGCACCATAATTATGTTTTTTTGACAATATATAGGAGAGGGTTCCTTCTGTCCAGCATGAGGGTGAAGGTGACTCCACCTCTTACCTGCCTCCTTTCTACTCCCATTCCCCCATCTTTCTCAGCTTGGAAAAACAAAAAACAAGAAACCTTACTGGCTCAAATGAGACCCCCCCAGTGAAATCCCCACTCAGGCATTCCTCAATAACATGAAAGGACCTCTGTCCTCACTTACTGGAATTATGGGTAACTGTGGTGGGGGTTCAGTCTCTCCCATCCCTTCTCCCTCCCCCCCCCCCCCTTTGCTGGTCTTTGGATTCCTCTCTGGGCAGGGGCCAGGACCTGTTTATCTGTGAATGTGGCTAGTACCTTAGTAAACTGTGCTCCTTGACCTACTCCTTTTTTGTTTGTTTGTTTCTTTTTTTTGAGATGGGGTCTTGCTCTGTGGCCCACGCTGGAGTGCAGTGGTACAATCACAGCTCACTGCAGGCACAAACTCTTGGATTTAAGCTTTTCTCCTCCCTCATTCTCCTGAGTAGCTGGGGCTACAGGCATGTGTCACACACCCAGGTACTTTAAAAATATTTTGGAGAGGTGGGTTTTGCTATGTTGCTCGGGCTGGTCTTGAACTCCTGGGTGCAAGTGATCCTTCCGCCTCAGCCTCTCAAAGTGCTGGGATTACAGACACGAGCCACCATGCCTGGCCCAAACCCACTCCTTAGAGGGAACAGGAGAACTCAGTAGAAAGAAACAACATTCCAATTTTATGTTCAGATAGGCTTTATCATCACATTTATTACTTTTTTTTTTGGTAGAGACAGGGTCTTGCTCTGTTGCCCAGGCTGGAGTACAGTGATTCGATCATGACTGCAGCTTCCAACTCTGCCTCCCAAAAAGCTTGGACTACAGGTGAAAGCCACCATGCCTGGCTGATTGTTTAATTTTTTTGTGGAGCTGGGTCTCGCTCTGTTATCCAGACTGGTCTCAAACTCCTGTGCTCAATCAATCCTTCCACCTTGGCCTCCCAAAGTGCTGGGATTACAAGCGTGAGCCACCATGCCCACTAAGTTTTTAATAACAGAAAAAGAGAGACAATCTTTCTTCCCCAGCATGACTAGCTTAACATGAATCTACAGTGCATGACATCCTAAAGATGGCCTAACTCTGAGTCTCCCCAGGTCAGCTACCGAAGCATGGAGGAGTCCCAGGCTCTGCTGGAGGTGTGGTCAGGGTGACTTCAGGCCTGACACTGAGACTGAGGACTGAACTGGGGCAGGGGGGAGTGAGGCCAGGGGTGAAGAAAGACAGCTGAAGTCCAGGATTCAGGACTTTTAGGATATTCTCCCAAGATTTTTTTTTTTTTTTTTGAGTCAGAGTCTCACTCAGTCGCCCAGCCTGGAGTGACACACTTACGGCCACCGCAGCCTCGACCAGCTGGGCTTAGGTGATTCTTCTGCCTCAGTCTTCCAAGTAGCTGGAACTATAGGTATGCACCACCATGCCTGCCTAATTTTTAAGTTTATTATAGAGATGAGGTCTTGCCAAGTTGCCCAGGCCGGTCTCAAATCCATGGGCTCAGACAATCCTCTTGCCTCCACCTCCCAAAGTGCTGGAATTACAGGCATGAGCCACTGTGCCCAGCTTTCCCTGAGATTCTTGTAAGAGTTTTCTGTAAATGGATAGAGGATAGAATAATAGATACAATTGTGCTTTGAGTAGTTAAAATGGAAAGTATTTGCATTTGCTTTCTTGGATTGCTTTGCTTTGCTTTGTCCATTGTGAAGCTTCTCACAATAGATGGGCAATGACCTAGTAACCAGACTTTTATTTTTATTTTTTTTGAGTTGGAGTCTCACTCTGTCGCCCAGACTGGAGTGCAGTGGCCGCTCCCGGCCACCGCAGCCTCGACCTGCTGGGCTCCGGCAATCCTTCCGCCTCAGCCTTCCGAGTAGCCGGAATTACAGGCGCGCGCTACCACGCCCGGCTGATTTTTTAATTTATTTTAGAGATGAGGTCTCGCCAAGTTGCCCAGGCTTGTCTCGAACCCGCGGGCTCAGGCAATCCACCCACCTCAGCCTCCCAAAGGCGCGGGATTACAGGCTGACCCACCGAGCCCGGCGTAACCAGACTTTTAAATGTTAACCATTCTAGTGGGTGTGTAGTGACCTATTATGGTTTTTTGTTGTTGTTGTTTTTGTTGTTTTGAGTTGGAGTCTCACTCTGTCACCCAGACTGGAGTGCAGTGGCCGCT
>NW_007251074.1:91837-99627 GCF_000164805.1 Carlito syrichta
GTAGAGATGAGGTCTCACCAAGTTGCCCAGGCGGGTCTCGAACCTGCAGGCTCAGGCAATTTACTCACCTCAACCTCCCAAGGCGCGGGATTACAGGCTGAGCCACCGAGCCCGGCTCCTATTATGGTTTTAATTTGTATTTCCCTGATGGTTAATGATGTTGAACTTCTGTTTTACATATCTACTAGCCATTTGGATATCTTCTCTTCTAAGTGCTATTTCAAATATTTTGTCCATTAAAAAACATTTTTCAGTTGGGTGTAGTGATTCACGCCTGTAATCCCAACACTTTGGGAGGCAGAGGCAAGAGGATTACCTGAGCCCACAGATTCGAGACCAGCCTGGGCAACTTGGCAAGATCTCATCTCCACCATAAATCAAGAAAAATTAGCTGGGCGTGTTGGCACACGTCTGTGGTTCCAGCTACCTGGAAGCCTGAGGTGAAAGGATCGGCTGCAGTGGCCATGAGTGTACCACTGTGCTCCAGTATGGGCGACAGAGTGAGGCTCCAACTAAAAAAAAAAGTGTTTTTCTTGGCTGGGCATGGTAGTTCATGCCTGTAATGCCAGCACTTTCGGAAGCTGAGGCAGGACAATTGCTTGAGCCCCGGTATTCGAGACCAGCCAGGGCAGCATAGTGAGACCTCATCTCTACAAAATGTATAAAATAAAATTAAAATCAAAAAAAAGAAAAAAATTTTTCTTCTTAATTTATAGGCATTTTTTCTATATCCTGATATGAATCCTTTGTCAATATATATGTGGTGAATATTTTCTCCCAGTCTGTGCCTTGTCTTTCTTGAATTTCGCACCCACTAACTTGCCTGTCATTTTTTAAAATTTTTATTTTTTTAATTATTATTATTTTTGAGTTGGAGTCTCACTCTGTCACCCCGACTGGAGTGCAGTGGCATGCTCCCGGCCACCGCAGCCTTGACCTGCTGGGCTCCGGCGTCCTTCCGCCTCAGCCTTCCAAGTAGCTGGAACTACAGGCGCGCACTACCATGCCTGGCTATTTTTTTTTAAATTTATTGTAGAGAAGAGGTCTCGCCAAGTTGCCCGGACGGGTCTCAAACCCGTGGGCTCAGGCAATTCACTCACCTCGACTTCCCAAAGCACAGGATTACAGGCTGAGCCACTAAGCCCAGCCTAATTTTTTATTTTTAAATTCGGCATCTCATTCTGTTGCCCAGGCTGAAGTACACTGGCATGCTCACACTATTGCAGTCTCGACTTGCTGGGCTCAAGCAATCCTTCCTCCTCAGCTTTTCAAGTAGCTGAAACCATAGGCATATGCCACCACGCCCAGCTAATTTTTTTTTTTAATTTATTGTAGAGATGAGGTCTCACCAAGTCATCCAGGCTGGTCTTCAACCCCTGGGCTCAGACAGTCCTCTCACCTCGGCCTCCCAAAGTGCTGGGATCATAGGCTTGAGCCACCGCATCCAGCCTTGTTTTAGGTTTTTAATTTCGCTTAGTGTAGTTTGCAATCCAAGTGTCCTGAAGTCCTACAACTTGGAGTTGTGCAGGGCTGGAAAAGCTGAACATTCTACCCCAAAAGAAAGTTAACACCAGTATGGACAGGAGACTTAGTAGGAAGCTAATTTGGGAAAGAGACCAGCCTGCTGAATTGCATGCTTTAAACATTTTCTGCCCACGAAGAGAAAAAAGGAGGGCAAAGAGCAGTTACAGCTGACCCCTCTGTACCTTAGATGACTGTTTGCAATTGCCTCAAGGCAAAGGCCATTTAACTGAGTACCAGAGGCACAGAGGCCTGAGGGTATAAAAATAGATTTCCCAGTCTCGAAGACTATGTCTAGACAAGATGTCTGGAATTGACTGGCAGGAAACCTGTAAGTTTTAAGCAACTGCCAATGAGACTTCATTGGCAATTCAGTTTCCTTAAGACCCTGACTGATAACAGCTAATGAGTTTTTTACTCCTACGGCCATTCCCAGGGCCTGTGAACACAAGTAGCAGGAGGTGGACAGTTAAAGCTGTGTAGGACTCAGAAAGGTCAACCTGCCCAATGCCCACCAGGTGTGGATCTGGAAGGTAAGGAACAGGAGAGTTTCTGCCAGAGGGGCTAACCAAGCCATCCCCTTCACTACCATGAAATTCCTACTATTTCTGCTGATCAAAGGACACTTGTGGTCTGACCTACCTTTGGGTTTCAGGCGGTATGAGACAGCTTAAGACAGTTTGAGTCAAGTTTCGGTTACTTGCAGTTAAAGGCATTCTCAAAGATACACTTTTTCGTGGTGTCATTATATATTTTGGTTTATCAAAAATAAAAAACCAGCCGGGCACAGTGGCTCACATCTGTAATCCCGACACTTTGGGAGACCGAGATGGAAAGATCGCTTGAGCCCAGGAGTTCGAGACCAGCCTAGGCAACATAGCAACACCTTGTCTCTATAAAAAATAAAATTAACTGGGTGCAGCAGTGCACACCTGTAGTCCCAGCTACTCGAGAAGCTAACGTGGTAGGATCGACTGAACCCAGGAGGTGGAGGTTGCAGTAAGCCGTGATTGTACCATTGCATTCCAGTCTGGGCAACAGAGTGGGATCTGTACTCAAAATAAATACATTAATTAAATTAAAAAATAAAAATAAAAAACCTTCCTAAGAGGCCAGACGTGGTGGCTCATGCCTATAATCCCAGCACTTTGGGAGGCCGAGGTGAGAGGATTGCCCAGGCAACCCGGAGAGACCTCATCTCTACGATAAATCAGTTCTGTCGAAGGAACCGCTGAGCTAAAGCCAGCCCTCTCCACGATAAATCAAAAAATTAGCCAGGCATGGTGGCACATGCCTGTAGTTCCAGCTACTTAGAAGTCTGAGGCGAGAGGATCACCAGAACCCAGCAGGTCGAGGCTGCGGTGGCCATGAGCGTGCTACTACACTCCAGCCTGGGCAACAGAGTGAGACTCCAACTCAAAAAAACCCCCAAAAAACAAAAAAACCTTCCAAAGGATGGAGAAGAGTATATCTATTCGCAAACTGACCTCAGACCCAATTTCCACGTCAGTCACAGGAAATGGACACACCCAGGCATGCAAGGAAAAGACCACTAGCCTAGTTGCTAATAAGATTCCTACTTTCTGCAAGCTTGGGCACAGTTTTCCTTTCCTGGGTAGGGGGGTAGGGAAGTAGAGAGGAAACAGAGGGGGCAGGCTTGCGCGCCCCCTGGAGGCCCACACGAGTTAGATATTTGTACTCAACTTGTCTTGGGATTTGGAGTTTAGCAGAAAGTATCAGGGGACAATCAACTGTTCTAAAAGAATACCTATGTCGCCGGGCTCGGTGGCTCAGCCTGTAATCCCGCGCCTTGGGAGGCTGAGATGAGTGGATTGCCTGAGACCGAGGGTTCAAGACCCGCCTAAGCAACTTGGCGAGACCTCATCTCTACAATAAATCAAAAATTAGCCAGGCGTGGTAGTGTGCACCTGTAGTTCCAGCTACTTGGAAGGCTGAGGCGGGAGGATCGCCGGAGCCCAGCAGGTCGAGGCTGCGGTGGCCGGGAGTGGCCACTGCACTCCAGTCTGGGTGACAGAGTGAGACTCCAACTAAAAAAAAAAGAATACCTATGTCACTGGTTTGGTCCAAACTGCTTGGTTGTGTCTGAAGTTCAAGGCAGGAGGAAAGTCTATATGGCTGTTACTTGTCTGTGACCTGATCTTTGCTTCCAAAACTGCCTAAGGAGAAAACCTTTTATTTGTGCCTTTTGATTTAGAAAATAGGCGGATGTACAGAATGGTCATCTTTCAGGACACTTTGGTTGTAAGTAACAGGAATCACCTCAAATTGGGTGAAGCAACAAGGAAGAATGAAAAGGGTATGGTATTTCACAAAACTCTAGGGCCGGCTCGTAGCCAGACCTCAGGAAGGAAGCAGGAGGCTGTCTGGCATATCTCCTGTCTGTTCCTTTTTGTGCGTGTGCGGAATTCTTCTCTAACTGCAGAATGGCCTTCTCTGCTCCTCAACCCACACAGTGTGAAGAAGCAGCTCTGCAGATCCTGAATGTGATGTCTCAAGTTCAGCCCCACACAGAGCCTGATGTGATGTTTTTTTCAGGCTCAAGTGCCAAGAGAGACCATCTGATTGGCTATTGGGTCAGGGTCTGCCTCTCTTGGTCCAGTACATTTTTTTTTTCCTTTGAGTTGGAGTCTAACTCTGTTGCCCAAGCTGGAGTTTAGCGGCATGCGCAGGGCCGCTCCTGACCACCGCAGCCTCGACCTGCTGGGCTCCGGCGATCCTTCCGCCTCAGCCTTCCAAGTAGCCGGAACTACAGGTGGACACTACCACGCCCAGCTAATTTTTTTAATTTATTGTAGAGATGAGGTCTCGCCAAGTTGCCGAGGCTGGTCTCAAACCCACGGGCTCAGGCAATCCTCTCACCTTGGCCTCCCAAAGTGCTGGGATTATAGGCGTGAGCCACCATGCCCGGTCACCCGCACTCTGCGACAGTCGATCAGTTTCTGCAGAAGATGCGTTCCTTGCTCACAGAATAGGCAAACGCCCAGCCATAGCCCCATGTTGACTGTTTCTCCCTGCTGAAGTAGATGGTTCCAGATCTTGGACTAAACAAGAAGTGAGCCTGGAACAGGCTGATGACATTAACTATACTTTGTTAAAATGTTTCCTGATGGGCTGGGCATGGTGGCGCACACCTGTAATCCCAGCTCTTTGGGAGGCCAAGGGAGGAGGACCCTTTGAAGTCGGGAGTTTGAGGCTGTGATAAGCCAGGATTGTGCCACTGCACTCCAGCCTGGGCAACAGAGTGAGACCCCCACTCAAAAACAAGTGGCCCCTGATGAGGGATGCCAGAGAATGCTATCAGTGCCGTGAAAGTCTACAACTCAGCTGGGTACTCTGGAAGGATCACCTGAGCCCAGCAGGTCGAGGCTGTGGTGGCCGAGTGTGCCACTGCACTCCAGCCTGGGCGACAGTGTGAAACTCTGACTGAAAAAAAAGTCTATAACTCTGTCCCCCCTAGATCGAAAATGTGAATAATCAGGGAGGCAGACATTTTTGTGGAACCAGACGTGGAACAAGAGTGACAAAGGAAAAGCTTCATCTTTATGTCTAAATATTTAAAACAATTTAAAAAATGAAGCTAGCAAACTGTCAAAATTAATGTTCTGTGGCCAGTCACTGTGGCTCACATTTGTAATCCCATTTGGGAGGCTGAGGCAAGAGGATTGCTTGAGCCCACAAGTTCGAGACCAGTTTGAGCAATAAAGTGAGACCTTGTCTCTGCAAAAAAATAAATAAATAAAGATATTAGCCGGGCATGGTGGTGTGCCCCTGTAGTCCTAGCTACTAGGGAGGCTGAGGCAGAAGGATCACCTCAGCCCAGAAAGTCAAGGCTGTGGCAATTCATGATCATGTCACTGCACTCACTCCAGCCAGGGTAACAGAGTAAGACCCCCCCCCAAAAA
Source organism: Carlito syrichta (assembly GCF_000164805.1). NCBI lineage: Eukaryota > Metazoa > Chordata > Mammalia > Primates > Tarsiidae > Carlito > Carlito syrichta. The sequence continues at coordinate 97,282 of NW_007251074.1, forward strand.
AATTAGCATTCTATCTTCTTACCTTGAGAATTTTTATTTATTTATTTATTTTTGAGTTGGAGTCTCACTCTGTCACCCAGGCTGGAGTGCAGTGGCACACTCACAGCCACCACAACCTCCACCTGCTGGGCTCAGGCGATCCTTCTGCCTCAGCCTTCCAAGTAGTTGGAACTACAGGCACGTGCCACCACACTCGGCTATTTTTTTTCTTCTTTTGAGTTGGAGTCTCACTCCGTCGCCTGGGCTAGAGTGTACTGGCATGCTCACAGCCACCCCAGCATCAACCCGCTGGGCTTTGGCAATCCTTCCGCCTCAGCCTTCCAAGTAGCTGGAACCACAGGCGCATGCCACCACACACAGCTAATTTTTGATTTATTGTAGAAACAAGGTCTCACCAAGTTGCCCAGTCTGGCCGTGAATCCCTGGGCTCATGCAGTCCTCTCTCCTCTGCCTCCCAAAGTGCTGAGATGACAGGTGTGAACCACCGCATCTGGCAACTTTGACAAATATATATTTTTTTATAATAGCAAAATCAAGTCCAGGCTCAGTGGCTCAGTTCGTCATTCCAGCACTTTGAGAGGTCAAGGCAAATGGATTACCTGAGTCCACGGGTTTGAGACCAGCCCGGGCAACTTGGGGAGACTCTGTCTCTACAATAAATTAAAAAAAAAATTATCTGGGTGTGGTAGTGTATGCCTGTAGTTACAGCTACTTGGAAGGCTGAGGTGAAAGGATTGCTGGAGCCCAGCAGGTCAACGCCGGGTGGCCGTGAGAGTGCCACTGCACTCCTGCCTGGGTGACAGAGTGAGACCCCAACTAAAAAAAAAATTAAAAATTAAAAATATGGCAAAGTGTATGAGCCACCTTCAGGCTCTCGATTAACTCACGTCAGGCCTTTCCTCAGTTGCCTGGGCCCTGGTGACCTGTCCTTCTCGGTCTGTCTGCTCTGGCTGCTTGATCGTGTTATTGGACTGGACCAGACCGGGCTGTGGTCTCTTCACAGCAAGGAACCTGGGTTCTTGAAATTTTTGAGTTCACAAGATAGAACCCAGTAAAAATGTATGGATAGCAAGAAGACAATGCTTCAGACTGTGATAGAATTTCCATCAAACAACTCTCAGGGACCCTGCAGCCATTCTTTTGACTGAGAATGTCAGCCAATATGCTGTTTTGTGTGAGATCAGATGAGATGATGTGAAACACTGTACGTGCAAATGTTGCATCAAAAGTGAGGCATCAACTGGGCATGGTGGCTGACATCTATCATCCCAGCACTTTGGGAGGCAGAAGCAAGAGGACTGTCTGAGCCCATGGGTTTGAGACCAGTCTGAGCAACTTGGTGAGATCTCGTCTGTACAATAAATCAAAAATTAGCTGGGCGGGGTGGTGTGCGCCTGTGGTTCCAGCTACTTGGAAGGCTGAGGTGGAAGGATAGCCTGAGCCCAGCATGACCGGGCTGCAGTGGCCGTGAGCATGCCACTGCACACCAGCCTGGGTGACGGTGAGATTCTGACTCAAAAAAAAAAAAAAAAAAGAAAGTAAGGCATCAGCTGGACACTGTGGCTCATGCCTGTAATCCCAACCCTTTGGAAGGCTGAGGTGAGAAGATTGCTCAAGCCAGGAGTTAGAGACCGGCTCAAGCAACATAACGAGACCTTGTCTCTACAAAAAAATAAAAAACGCCAAAGTAGTCAGGCATGGTAGTGCACGCCTGTAGTCCCAGCTACTTGGGAGGCTGAGGTGGAAGGATCGCCTGAGACCAGGAGATCAAGGCTACAGTGAACCATGATTGTGCCACTGTACTTCAACCTGGGCAATACAGTGAGACCCCAACTCAAAAAAAAAAAGGAAAAGAAAGGAAGGCATCATACAAATAATAATTGTTATTAATATAGTTTCCATTGCCCTGTCCAGTGATTGGTCCATTTCCAATGCCCCTTAACCTTTGATTGGTACTTCAGTTACTTAGCCATATCCACTTGCCCTACCCACCAGCTGGTTCATTATGTTAATCTTCTCAGGAGTCCAGTTTTGACAGCCTTAACCGCTGTGCTAGACTGGTGTGCCTAGTGCTTTTCCTAGGCCCTTGAACTTTTTTTTTTTTTTTTTTTTTTTTGAGTTGGAGTCTCACTCTGTTGCCCAGACTGGAGTGTAGTGGCCGCTCCCGGCCACCACAGCCTCGACCTGCTGGGCTCCGGCGATCCTTCCGCCTCAGCCTTCCGAGTAGCCGGAATTACAGGCGTGTGCTACCACGCCCGGCTAATTTTTTGATTTATTGTAGAGATGAGACCTCACCAAGTTGCCCTAGCGGGTCTCGAACCCGTGGGCTCAGCAATCCACTCACCT
>NW_007251074.1:99826-105365 GCF_000164805.1 Carlito syrichta
CTCACTCTGTTGCCCAGGCTGGAGTGCAGTGGCATGCTCACGGCCACCACAGCCTCAACCAGCTGGGCTCAGGCGATCCTTCCTCCTCAACCTTCCAAGTAGCTGGAATTATAGGCGTGCACCACGAAACCCGGCTAACATTTTTTATTTATTGTAGAGACGAGGTCGCACCAAGTTGCTCAGGCTGGTCTTGAACCCCTGGGCTTAGGCAATCGTCTTGCCTTGGCCTCCCAAAGTGCTGGGACTACAGGCTTGAGCCACCACACCCGGCCTGGTCCTTGAACCTTTATGTGGCACATTGGAGATGGTTCTTGAAGTAGTGGAGAGCCAGCTTGAATTGGACCTGGGCATCAGTGTTGGCCCGGTATGTGCTGTAGGTCTTCTCCAGGGCAGCCTGCTCTGAGTCGGTTGGTGGAGCTCGGGACTGGTGACCTATGATTACTTCTGGGCAGGACCCCACAAGAAGGCTCCCCAGCCCATCAATGAAGAACTCTGCAAAGAGAGGGAGAGCTATTAGGGACACAGGTCCTATTCCAGATCTGGGGGGAGGGTCCCAGGGAGAGGACACTGCTTATCCTCTGGGGAGGTTCAGCCCCATGTGAAGCCACATCCTTAACTCTGGGAGCCTGCCCCTGCTGATAAGCTGGGAGGAAACCAATAAACATTTCTCAGGTAGAGATGAGGGCCCAGAGGCAGAGAGGCACAGATTAGCTTTCTTACAGGACAGAACTGTGGACTCTGGGGCCGAAGGAATAAGACTGGGGAGAGAGGCTGAGGGCAGTGGCTCACATCTGTAATTCCAGCACCTTGGGAGGCTGAGGCAGGAGGATTGCTTGAGCCCAGGAGTTCGAGACCAGCCTAGTGAGACTTCGTCTCTACAAAACATAGTGAGACCTCGTCTCTACAAAAAAAATCAGAAGATGAACTGAGTATGATGGCACATGCCTGTGTCCCAGCTACTCTGGAGACTGAAGCAGAAGGATCGTCTGAGCCCAGGAAGTTCAGGCTACATCATGCCACTGCACTCCAGCCTGGACAACAGAGTGAGACCCTGACTCAAAAAAAAAAAAAAAAAAAGAAAGAAAGAGAGAGGGGGCAGTTAAAGAGGAGAGAATTTCTGGAAAAAGAGAATATGACACAGGTGAGAAAAGGGAGAAGACAGAGGTGTGGGGGAAGGATGGGGAGGAATGTCTCAGCTAGGAGGGGTGGCCAACGGGAGAAGGAAGTTATAGAAAGATGAGGAGGGAGACAGGAGCAACCGTGAGCTCCCTAGCTTGGAGTCAGAGGGGAGGGAGACCCCTTGCCCTGCTGCTGGGCAAGTGGCCTTGACCAGTGGGGTGTGGCCCTCGAAAAGACCGACTTCTGGAACTCATTCTTCTACTCCCCACCTATGTGAGCCACTCGTTGCAGGCGGGGATCGAAGCCAACTCTTTGGAGTCGCTCTGTGTGGGCCAGGAAGAAGTTGGTGACGCTGCTGGTCACCACGCAGCTAGGGAAGCCGTCCAGGAACTGGAAAAAGCCCGGCCTCTTGTGAAGGCAGTCCCCATTCTCACTCTGTTCCAGCAATAGCTTAAACTGGTACACATTTCCCAACACACTGCCGCTCACCTAGTAAGCAGGAAGACAAATCTATGTTAGGAAGTACAGAGTCAACAGTCATTCTGCCCCTTGCAGGAAGCCTCACTGGACTGCACCTCAGTTATAACAAGAATTGCAACCCTTTCCATATCTGTCCTTCAAATTAGCCCCCAGTTACTGTCTTTTTGCTGTTGTGGCCTCAGCCTTCACCATACTACTGTTGGGTTCTTTGGTTCTTTGTTTTATTTTGGTTTTGGTTTTGAGTCGGATCTCACTCTGTCTCCCAGGCTGAAGTACAGTGGCACCCTCACAGCCACCACAGCCTCGACCTGCTGGGCTCAGGTGATCCTTCTGCCTCAGCCTTCCAAGTAGCAGGAACTACAGGTGTGCACCACCACGGTCAGCTAATTTTTTGATTTATTGTAGAGTCGGGGAGGGGTCTCACCAAGTTGTCCAGGTGGGTCTCGAACCCCAGGACTCGGGCAATCCTCTCACCTCCACCTCCCAAAGTGGTTGGATTACAGGCATGAGTCACCACGCCTTGCTGGGTTTTTTGTTTTTGTTTTTGTTTTGAGTAGGAGTCTCACTCTGTTGCCCAGGCTGGAGTACAGTGGCATGCTCACAGACACCGCAGCCTTGACCTGCTGGGCTCAGGCCATCTTTCATCTCAGTCTCCCAAGTAGCTGGAACTGCGGGCGCACACCACCATACCCGGCTAATTTTTTGATTTAGTGTAAAGATGAGGTCTTGCCATGTTGCCCAGGCTGGTTTCGAACCCGTGGGCTCAGATAATCCTTTCATCTCGACCTCCCAAAGTGCTGGGATTACAGGCGTGAGCCACCGTACTTGGCCTTTTTTTTTTTTTTGAAGAGAAGTCTCACTATGTTGCCTAGGCTGGTCTTGAACTCCTTGGCTCAAGCGATCCTTCTGCCTTGGCCTCCCAAAGTGCTGGGATTACAGGCAGGAGCCACACACCTGACCCCTTTGGCTGTTTTCATTCCTGCCTACCCCAGAAAATCTCCTTGGTGTGAGCAGCATTTACCCCAAGTCCTGCTGTCTACACTCTGCTTACATCACAGCAAACTCCCCCCTTCCAGAAGAAGGTAACTCAATGCCTCCCATTACGAGAGCAGTATCAAAGTGCGGACGGGAGGCAGCCCATGTACAGGGCCCACTTGGTGGGGGTCTCCACCATCAGGTCTCTTGCAGGGGGCAGTGCGCCTCAACCTGTCTTCCTCCCGTTCTCCACCTGTTCCTGGATAATCTCTGAGCGGCCTCTCCGCATGCTCACAGGAGATGTGTGCGTGTATGTGTGAGCCCGAGCAAAGCAGGACAAGCAAGTCCATCTATTCCTGAAACTCTCATAATAACCCTCTAGGGATGACAAGGTGAAGTCTGCTCATTGTCCCTGTCCCCTGTTCTTTCCTTCTTCCATTTAGTCAACGAACCCCCTGAGTTAAATGAAAATAGAGCCCACTAGCCACTAAAGCCTGCATTTCCCATCACCTCCCTTGCAGCAAGGTATGGCATGTGACTAAGTTCAGGCTGAAGGGGCATGACTTATAATCGATGTGTGCACCGTCTAGATCACGTCCTTAAAAGAGACCTGCTTGCCCCCCAGCTCCTCTATCCCCCTCTCTTCTGGCCACACAGCCCAAAGGACCATGGAGCAACAAGAGAAGCTGGTCCCGGACAATCTTGGAAACTGACTCACTGCCAGTTTGGGTTGTCACACAAGTGGGAGCTACACTTTCCCTAATCGCTGGGCTCCGGCGATCCTTCCACCTCAGCCTTCCAAGTAGCTGGAACTACAGGCGCACGCTACCACGCCCGGCTAATTTTTGATTTATTGTAGAGATGAGGTCTCGCCAAGTTGCTCAGGCGGGTCTTAAACCCGCGGGCTCAGGCAATCCACTCACCTCAGCCTCCCAAGGCGCAGGATTACAGGCTGAGCCACCGAGCCTGGCTAATTTTTTTTTTTTTTGAGTTAGGGTCTCGCTCTGTTACCCAGTCTGGAGTGCAGTGGGACTATCACAGCTCACCACAGCCTTGACCTCCTGGCCACAGAAGATCCTTTTGCCTCAGACTCCCAAGTAGCTGAGACTACAGGTGTACACCACCATGCCTAGCTAATTGTTTTATTTTTTTGTAGAGATGAGGTCTCGATATGTTGCCCAGGCTGGTCTCAAACTCCTGGGCTCAAGCAAGCCTTCTACCTTGGCCTCCCAAAATGCTGGGATTGCAGGACTGAGCCAGTCACCATGCTGGCCTAAATACACCATTTTAAAGGTAGAACAATTGTGAATTGGCAGGGGGAGGGTGTCATTTGCTCAAAGATAAGTTAGTGTGAGCCAGGCTCTAATTAAAAAATTAGCCAGGGGCGGTGGGGTGCGCCTGTAGTTCCAGCTACTCAGGAAGCTGAGGTGGAAAGATCACCTGAGTCCAGGAGGTCGAGGCCGTGGGAAGCCCTGCTCGTGCCACTGCACTCACTCCAGCCTAAGCGACAGAGCAAGACCCTACTCAAAAAAAAAAAAAAGAAAAGAAGAAAGAAAAGTCATTGTGGAGGCAGAAATAGAGCTCTCCCATCTCCTGGTTCCTGGTGCCACGGTCTCCATGCCAGCGCTATTCTGGCTAATTCATCTCCTGCGTCCGCCCCTCTCCCTCCCTTCCCCTTCCTGCATATCCTTGTCGCGCTCTCTCTTCTTCCCCCACTTCTCCATCTCTACAGATGGCAGCTGGGCACAATTGTCAACTGGCCCTTACCACATCCAGTTCGGTTTTCTCCAGGACGTCCACCAGCACCTCTATCTTGGTCTTGTTGTTGAAGAGGAAGTCATCGTCCACCCAGAGAACATATTTGGTGGTGACCTGAGATATAGCCAGGTTCCGACCTGCAAACCAGCCCTGTAGGAGAGACAGGTGAGCTCAGCGGTGACTGCTTTGACTATCTAAAGGATCACCCGGGGAGCTTTCTAAACTCTGATAGCCAGGCTGCATGCGTCCCAGGTGAATTCACTCAGAGTCTGTGGGGTGAGTCCAGTGGACAGCCGAGGTTGAGAACCACCGGGTCAAAGGAAGGCCATGTCTCAGAGAAACCCTGGAAGGGACGGAGGGAAGGACTGTGACCATCTGGATCAAAGATGGAGACGAAGGAGGGCTGGAAAGTCCTCCTAGTCCATTGGCCTAGTGGCCTACGGGAAGCAACGGAAATCCCTTTTCACCTGACAGCTCCTGCGGCTGTCCTTTAATCTCCTGGAAGATGGCGCTTTGGGGGGGCATCTGGTATATATAATATCCATTTTCCCCTTTGTTTGTTCGTAAGCTATGTAGGGGAGAGAGGGAAGAAGGGAGGAAGGGCGAGGAGAGAAAGGAGGAAGACGGAAGGATGGAGGGAGAGAGAGAGAGAGGGCTAGAGGGAAGAAGAAAAGAAGGGGAGGAAGGACGGGAGAGGCAGGCTGGTTTTGTGGGGATGAGAGATTTCTCTGCTGCCCTCTCTGCTTGTTAGGAATCTTTCAGACACTTACAAGGACCCCGATCAATTTCCACACCAAGAATGAGGAAGGGCGGAATAACCACGTCAGTCATGCGGAAGAACGAGGGTGATCCAATTTTTCTCTGAATCTGGAGTCAGCCAGGGGACTGGGAATGGAGACCTCCCCCCACCATTCCACGACTCTGCTTCCTTGGGAAGACCACGGCAGCAGCCCCATCCAGGGTAGAACCTGCCTCTGGGGCCTTGTTGTCCTGGGACCCAGGTTTCCCTCAGATCTGGGAGGACCATACCTTCCCAAAGGGCATGGTGTAATACTCCACATGCTTGTCATTAATTTCCAGGGGCTTCTTGCTGTCATCAGCCACTATCACGGTCAAATCTGGGTAATACTCTCGAATACTCCGGAGTAAGATCATGAACTTGTGGGGACGGAGGAAAGTCTTGGTGGCAATGGTCACCAGGTTTCTG
>NW_007251074.1:105550-129688 GCF_000164805.1 Carlito syrichta
TCTCGAACCCGCGGGCTCTGGCAATCCACTCACCTCAGCCTCCCAAAGTGCGGGATTACAGGCTGAGCCACCGAGCCCGGCTGACTTGCCTTTCTTTATGCCATAACCTGTCAGTGTTCGTAGGACTTATGCCTCTTGAACATAGGAGTTTAAAAAGAGTTTGCAGGTCAGGTGCAGTGGCTCAGGCCTGTAATTACAGCACTTTGGGAGGACGAGGCGAGAGGACTGACTAAGCCCAAGGGTTCAAGACCAGCCTGGGCAACTTGGCGAGACCTCATCTCTACAGTAAATAAAAAATATAAGCCGGACGCATGCCTGTAGTTCCAGCTACTTGGAAGGCTGAGACAGAGGGATCACCTGAGCCCAGCAGGTCGAGGCTGTGGTGGCTGTGAATGTGCCACTGCACTCCAGCCTGGGCAACAGAGTGAGATTCCGACTCAAAATAAAATAAAATAAAAAATAAGAAGAGTTTGTTACCTGAATTACAAAATAAAGACATTTACAACATACCCAATTTTGTTGAATTTCCTGGTTTGTTGGTTGTATGATACCATTTTCCTACTGTCTATTTTCATTTATTTGTTGTTTAAAATGGAGATGCCACCACACCCAGCCTCTATCAACATTTTATTTGTATTTACTTTTTTTATTTTTTTATGAGTTGGAACCTTACTCTGTCGCCCAGGCTGGAGTGCAGTGATATGCTCACGGCCATTGCAGCCTCGACCTGCTGGGCTCAGGTGATCCTTCTGCCTCAGTCTTCCAAGTAGCTGTGTGTGCCACCATACCCGACTAATTTTTTAATTTATTTTAGAGACGAGGCCTCACCAAGGCCTGGTCTTGAACCCCTAGTCTCAGGCAATTCTCTCGCCTCAGCCTCCCAAAGTGCTGGGATTATAGATGTGAGCCACCATGCCCAGCCTTATTAACTTATTTTTTAAGTCAGGGTCTCATTCTATCACCCAGACTGGAGTGTGGTGACACAATCACGGCTCTCCACTGTTTAACCTCCTGGGCTCAGATGATCCTTCGACCTCAGCTTCCCAAGTAGCTGGGACTACAGGCATACGCCACCACACCCAGCTAATTTTTAAATTTTGTTTTGTAGAGACGAGGTCTCATCATGTTGTCTAGGTTGGTCTTGAACTCCTGGGCCTAAATGGTCCTCCCACCTCTGCCTCCCTAAGTACAGGCATGAGCTTCCTTGCCTGGCCCAGAACTGTCATTTTCATCAATTTTCCCTCATCTCAGAGGTGATCCCTTCTGGATTTCACCAACAGCTCCACAATGCAACATGGAGCCCAAGAACAAAGCCCTTACCTGGTCCAGGGTCATATAACTTGGGTATGACAGGATAGCGGATGATCACTGGAAACTTGGCCACTGAAGACTTGAACTCCAGACTCACTGGAAAGAGAAATGAGGTCATGGCCGTGAAAGCATGGTGTCAGGACAAAGCCAACGTGACAGGAGAGTAAAGGCTGGCAGGGAGAGTCCTGCCTGGGACAAGATTAAGGACCACCCAGAGTCTACAGCATTTGAACCCCTGATTTGCTGTGGCCCTGGGCCACCTGCTGCCTGCCTGCCTGTGAGAATGTGGCAGGGCAGAGTGGGCTCAGTACCAGAGGGTCTGGGTGAAGTCTGACTTCACCATTCACACTTTGAATCTTCCTCTCTGTCTACAAACCCAGGGTCATAACACCCACCCTCTTCGACCTCACCGGGTCATTTTGTGAAGGAAAAAGTCTGAACATGTGAAGGTAGGAGGAACTCCCTCTCTAGTTAGTGGTCATGAGGAATTTGCTCCATGTTTCATTTTTTTCTTTTGGTTGGTTCCCTGAGAATACATCCTGTGTACTAGTCAAAAGAGGAAAAGGAGCTTTTAATTTATCCAGAAAGAAACAGGCTGGCTGAGGGTGGTGGGAACTGTTCTCTGAAAATTTCTGAGGTGGAGGTAGTGCTAAGAAGGAGACAAAGCCACTGCCCTTAGACTTGAACTCTTGACTTTTTTTTTTTTAAATTAGAGTCTCACTCTGTCACCCAGACTGGAGGCCAGTGGCACAATCACGACTCAACGCAGCCTCGACCTCCGGGACTCAGGCGATCCTTCTGCTTCAGCCTCTTGAGTAGCTGGGACTACAGGCACATGGCACCATGCCTGGCTAATTTTTTGATTTTTTTATAGAAATGAGGTCTCGCTTTGCCCAGGCTGGTCTCGAACTCCTGAACTCAAGCAATCCTCCTGCCTTGGCCTCCCAAAGTGCTGGTATTACAGGCATGAGCCACTGCACCTGGCCCGTCCTTGGTACTGAGGGTTCCCCTACATCCTTCATTCTTAATAGAATGAGATACTGCTGCACAGAGTGGCTCCCTCCTCTGAAGCAGCTGTGCACAGCATGAATGACCGGTCCTCTCCTTGAGTCACTCTATGAGGTCAATGGCGTACAGTAATTGGGACGTTAAGTGTCTGGAGTCAGCCGGGCTTGGTGGCTCAGCCTGTAATCCCGCGCCTTTGGGAGGCTGAGGTGAGTGGATTGCCTGAGCCCACGGGTTCGAGATCTGCCTGGGCAGCGAGACCTCATCTCTACAATAAATCAAAAAATCAGCCCGGCGTGGTAGTACGCGCCTGTAGTTCCGGCTACTCGGAAGGCTGAGGCGGAAGGCTGAGGCGGAAGGATCGCCGGAGCCCAGCAGGTCGAGGCTGCGGTGGCCGGGAGCGGCCGCTGCACTCCAGTCTGGGCGAAGGAGTGAGACACCAACTCAAAAAAAAAAAAAAAAGTGTCTGGAGTTAGAGACAGGAACAAGGGAAGAGTCTTTTTTCCTTTTTTTGAGTCAGAGTCTTGCTCTGTGACCCAGGATGGAGTGCAGTGGCACGCTCATGACCAACACAGCCTCGACCTGCTGGGCTCAGACGATCCTTCCGCCTCAACCTTCCAAGTAGCTGGAACTACAGGCACACGCCACCATGCCCAGTTAATTTTTTAAAAATAGTTATTGTAGAAATGAGGGCTTGCCAAGTTGCCCAGGCTGGTCTCGAACCCGTGGGCTCAGGCAATCCTCTCATCTCAGCCTCCCAAAGTGCTGGGATTATGGGCATGAGCCACTGCACCTGGCTAAGGGAAGAGTCTTAAAAGCTGGCAGACTTCCAGGAGGAGAAAGACTTTGAAAGGGCCCAGGGACACTTTCAGGTTCCCTAGGTATTTTGCACCCCAAGCACGCATCTCACCAGTGTCCATCCTGTTGTGTTGATACCCCGTGCTGGTGTACGTCACATGCTGGAGGACGAAGTTCAACAGCTGCCGGTTGCTGGTCGAAATGGTCAGCCGCTTCTGACCTTTGCCCTGCACCATGCTGTCTGGGATGTCAGCGAGGGTGTTCAGCGTCCCAAGAGAAGTTGTCAGGCTGATCTAGGGTGGGTGACATGGTAGAAAGATGCCAAGGGCAGGGGCTGGAAAATGTGTCCTCCGGAAAGGCACTCACCCAGGATGGCCAGCAGGGGGCAGAGCACGCACGGAGGGACAAGCATTGGGATGATCCACAAACCGCTTTCCTCCCGGCCTTAGCCCCCCCCACCCCCCCCATGCTCCCTGTCTTATGGATGGCACCTCTATCCACTCAGCTGTTCGAATCCCAGAGGGGAGTCCTCTTTACTCTGCCCTTTTCTGCACTCATACAGCCAAGGCAGCATGTCCTGTCAGCTCCGCCTTCAAGACGCGGATAGACATGATCCATTGCCACTGCTGCCCCCATGGCTCCTTTCTCTTTTTTATTCTTCCTTTTTTTCTTTTTTAATTTATTGTAAAGACGAGGTTTTGCCAGCTTGCCCAGCCAGTCTTGAACTCTTAGACTCAGGCAATCCTTTTGCTCTCACCTCCCAAAGTACTGGGATTACTGGTGTGAGCGACCATGCCCTGCCTTTTTTTTTTTTTTTTGAGTCAGGGTCTTACTCTGTTGTCCAGGCTGGAGTGCAGTGGCGTGATCCTGGCTCACCACAGCCTTGACCTCTTGGGCTCAGGCAATCCTGCTGTCTCAGCCTCCCAAGTAGCTGGGTCTACAGGTGTTCACCACCACCTTTGCTACAGGTGTGGTAAATTTTTTGATTTTTTTTGTAGAGACAAGGTCTCACTATGTTGCCCAGGCTGGTCTTTTTTTTTTTTTTTTGGAGTTGGAGTCTCACTTGGTCGCCCAGACTGGAGTGCAGTGGCTGCTCCCGGCCACCGCAGCCTCGCCTGCTGGGCTCTGGCGATCCTTCCGCCTCAGCCTTCCGAGTAGCCGGAATTACAGGCGTGCGCCCCCATGCCCGGCTGATTTTTTTATTTATTGTAGAGATGAGGTCTCGCCTGCCCAGGCGGGTCTCGAACCTGCAGGCTCAGGCAATCCACTCACCTCAGCCTCCCAAAGGTGCGGGATGACAGGCTGAGCCACCAAGCCCAGCTCCAGGCTGTTCTTAAACTCCTGAGCTCAAGCAATCCTGCTGCTTCAGTCTCCCAAAATACTGGGACTATAGGCGTGAGCCATCGTGCCGGATCATGGCTACTCTCTTGTCTTCTGTGACAGTAAGTTGTTTTAATGAAAAGTAAACTGGGGGATGTCACTCCCCTGAAAATACAAGTCAGTCAACAGATATTTTCTGAGAACCAAGTTGCAGGTACTGGGAAAACAACAGTGAGTAAGACAGGCTCCCTGCCTTCAAGAAGTTTACATTCCAGTGGGAAGAGAGATAATAGGCATGTAATTACATGTGTAAGATAATTCAGGTCCAGAGAAGGGCTAGGAAGAAGGCAACATAGAAAAACAAGAAAATGACGGGATGCATGGTGGCCTCATTTGGGAACAAGGAAAGGCCTCTGGAGGGCAGAATAGCCCAGCTGATCTCCTCACTGGTTACCCATGCCAACCTCCGACTCGCATGCAGAGGTGGAAAATTAGTCGTACTACCTAAACTCCTTTTTTTAAAAAAAATTTTTTTTTTAGTTCGAGTCTCACTCTGTTGCCCAGGCTGGAGTACACTAGCACGCTCATGGCCACCGCAGCCTCGACATGCTGGGCTCAGGTGATCCTTCAATTTTCCCAGGCTGGTTTCAAACCCGTGGGCTCAGGCAATCCTCTCACTTCAGCCTCCCAAAGTGCTGGGATTATAGGCATGAGCCACTGTACCCAGCAAAAAAAAAATTTATTTTATGCATTAAAATAGAAGACGGGCTTGGTGGCTCAACCCGTAATCCCGTGCCTTTGGGAGGCTGAGGTGAGTGGATTGCCTGAGCCCACGGGTTTGAGACCCGCCTGGGCAACTTGGTGAGATCTCATCTCTACAACAAAATCCAAAATTAGCCGGGCGTGGTAGCGCGTGCCTGTAGTTCCAGCTACTTAGAAGGCTGAGGTGGAAGGATTGCCAGAGCCCAGTAGGTTGAGGTCCAGTTTGGGTGATAGAGTGAGACTCCAACTCAAAAAAAAAAAAAAGAAAAGAAAAGAAATAGAGATAGGGTCTCACTATGTTGCCCAGGCTCGTCTTGAACTCCTGGCATCAAACAATCCTCCCACCTCAGCCTCCTAAAGTGCTAGGATTCCATGTGTGAGCCACCATGCTAGCCTCCAGACTCCACTTAGTTTGGATTCTGGGTGTGATTTGCTTCCCACTGACCAGATATACCCTCAGAAGACCTTGAGTTGGAGCTCTGTGACACGGGAAGAGGAAGGCAGGGCACAGGCACCCTCTGTCCTCACCCTGACAGAGGCCACACAGTGTAGGGGCAAGGGGTGGTATGGCCTCTTCCCTCCCAGCAGAAGCAACAGCATTCCGGGGAGTGGGTTCTTTGGTGTGGCCTGGGAAGTCCTCCCTGGAACTTAAGTCACTCCCATGGCTGGATAAATTCTGCCTTCTACCTACCCTTCCTGCCCGCCACTCCTCCCCTGACCTCATGTGTGATACTGAAGCTGGGTGGGGGCTCTTTCTTTTTTTTTTCTTTTCTTTTTCTTAAGTCGGAGTCTCACTCTGTCACCCAGGCTGGAGGGCAGTGGCATGCTCACATCCACCACAGCTTCGACCTGCTGGGCTTAGGTGATCCTTCCACCTCAGCCTTCAAGTAGCTGGAACTATAGACACGTGCCACCTCATCCGGCTAGGCTCTTATTTTTCTTTTATTTATTTCTTTATTTTTTGAATTGGAGTCTCACTCTGTCGCCCAGACTGGAGTGCAGTGGCCGCTCCTGGCCACTGCAGCCTCAACCTGCCAGGCTCCGGTGATCCTCCCGCCTCAGCCTTCCAGGTAGCCCAAATTACAGGCATGCACTACCATGCCCGCTGGTTTTTTTTTTTTATTTATTGTAGAGATGAGGTCTTGCTGCCCAGGCGGGTCTTGAACCCGCGGGCTCAGGCACTCCACTCACCTCAGCCTCCCAAAGGCGCTGGATTACAGGCTGAGCCACCGAGCCCGGCTAGTTTTTGATTTATTGTAGAGACGAGGTCTCGCCAAGTTGCCCAGACGGATCTTGAACCCGCGGGCTCAGGCAATTCACTCGCGTCAGCCTCCCAAAATGCTGGGATTACATGCTGAGCCACAAAGTCCAGCTGGTGAGGGCTCTTTCAAGGCTGAGACCAGCCCCAGCTGGGGGAATGAGGCCAGAATGCCAAGTGCAAACAGGGGTTGGAAAAGGGGCTTACCTCATAGACAGAGGCGTTTGGTCCATCAAACTGAAGACCTAGCAGACACAGAAAGACAAAACCCGCCATGTGAGAAGACGCCAGGACTGGCTTGCTCTCACCTACCTTGTTGACTCCTGGCATCCTGGGAGAGTTCCTTCTAGTGTCAAAATGTCACCTCCTACCCAGTGTGTTTGCTGACACACGCTGTCTCCCCAGTGCTCTATTAGATGGTGCTCACAGTCTTTCTGAAACCCCAGTGATTTTTTTCTTTTTTTTTGAGTCTGCGTCTCATTCTATTATTCTGTTGTCCAGGCTAGAATGTAGTGACACCATCCTGTCTCACCACAGCCTCAACCTCTTGGGCTCAGGTGATCCTTCTGCCTCAGCCTCCCAAGTAACTGGGAGGCTTGTGCCACCATACCCGGCTAATTTTTTAAATTTTTTGTAGAGACGTGGTCTTGCCATGTTGCCCAGGCTAGTCTCGAACTCTTGGGCTCAAGCAATCCTCCTGCCTCTGCCTTCTAAAGTGCTGGGATTACAGGTGTGAGCCATTGTGCCCGGCCTGAATATACTTAATATCACTGAACTGTACACTTAAAAATGGTTAAAACTGGGCATGGTGGCTCACGCCTGTAATCCCAGTACTTTGGGAGATGGAAGTGAGAGGATTGCCTGAGCCCAGGGGTTCGAGACTAACCTGGGCAACTTGACAAGACCTCTTCTCTACAATACATCAAAAAATTACCTGAGCATGGTGGCACCTGTAGTTACAGCTACTTGGAAGGTTGAGGTGGAAGGATCGCCTAAGCCCAGTGGGGTTGAGGCTGCAGTGGTCCTAAGTGTGCCCTCCAGCCCAGGAGACAGAGTGAAACTCCAACTCAAAGAAAAAAAAATGATTACGATGGTACATTTTATATTTTATATATATATATATATATATATTTTTTGAGTCAGAATCTCATTCTTTCACCCAGACTGGAGTGCAGTGGCTTGCATGCTCATGGCCACCCCAGCATCAACCTGCTGAGCTCCGGTGATCCCTCCACCTCAGCCTTCCAAGTAGCTGGAACTACAGGCGCACACTACCAACACGCCTGACTAATTTTTGATTTATTGTAGAGATGAGGTCTCGCCAAGTTGCCTGGGTGGGTCTCAAACCCGTGGACTCAGGCAATCCACTTGCCTCAGCCTCCCAAAGTGCTAGGATTAAAGGCGTGTGCCACCGAGCCCAGCCTATTTTTTATTTTATTGTAGAGACGACGTCTTGCCAGGTTGCCCAGGTTGGTTTCGAACCCACAGGCTCAGGCAATCCCAAAGAGCTGGTACTACAGGCTGAGCCACCAAGCCCGGTCGTATTACATATATTTTATCACAATAAAAAAAGAATCATCTGAAATGAAATACTTTTTTTTTTTTTCAGTTGGAGTCTCACTCTGTCACCCAGGCAGTGGCAATGCTCATGGCCATCGCAGTCTCAACCTGCTGGGCTCAGGGGATCCTTCTGCCTCAACCTTCCAAGTAGCTGGAACTACAGGCATGCACCACCACGTCTAGTTAATTTTTTGATTTATTGTTGAGATGAGGTCTCATCACATTGCTCGGGATAGTCTCGAATCCCTGAGCTCAGGCAAACTTCTTGTCCCTGCCTCCCAAAGTGTTGGGATTACAGGCAGGAGCCACAGCGCCCGGCTGAAATATCATTTTTTAAATGGCTATTCAGGTCGGGCCTGGTGGCTCAACCTGAAATCCCTGCACTTTGGGAGGCCAGGTGAGTGGACTGCCTGAGCCTGCAGGTTTGAGACCAGCCTGGACAACTTTGACAAGCCCTCGTCTCTATAATAAATCAAAAAATCAGCCAGCCAGGTGTGGTGGTGTGAACCTGTAGTTCCGGCTACTTGGAAGGCTGAGGTGGAAGGATCGCTGGAGCCCAGCAGGTCGGCGCTGAGGTAGCTGTGAGCATGCCACTGCACTCTATCCTGGATGTCGGAGTGAGACTCCAACTCAAAAATAAACAAATAAAATAAAATGACTATTTAAAAACACAAAATGTATTCACTTTAGAATCCCTCTCTGTTCTTCTGATGACTAATTCAAATTCTCATTCAAACACATTCTCTCTCTGAGGCTTTTGATAACTTACTAAACTCTAACCATCTATGAAATCAGCAAAATAGTGTTTATTTCATGGGGTGGTTGTAAATGTGAAATCAGCTTAAAAGGATGCAGAGAGAGGAAGAGGTGAGCTGGCGTGCCCCCTTCGCCTTGTCCTGTTGGGGACCCTGCATTTCCTTCTACATGATGTGTGCTCTCTGCTGACACCCCACTGTCTGCCTGCCTTGGGCACTCCTTCTCACCTCACCTGTCTGAGCTGTGGGCTTGCATAATGTGGCTATCTATCTTGTTCATGGTGCTGGGCCAAGCAGAGCGCAGCTTGACTCATGAGACATGCTGGATCCCAGCTGTCACCACCCACACCCTACCAGGCGGTCTTTTCTGGAGCCCTTGGTGGGGGCTGTCTGTCTCAAGATGCCCAAAGCCCAGAAGCAGAAGAAGATTCCCCTGGACTTCCCAGGAGTCCAATGTCTCTGCCCTGGGGAGAGACATTTGCATCTGTAGGCTCATGCCTCTGGCCTGTCCTGACAATATTCCACTTTGCTCTGATAAGGAATGTAGTGTTGAGCTAGAGGGGTGTGTCAAAATCCATCATGGAGGGCAGTTGTCACCAACATAATGCACTCCCAGCCAGGCCCAGTAGTTCACACCTGTAATCTCAGCACTTGGGGAGGCAGAGGTGAGAGGATTGCCCGAGTTCAGGGGTTCGAGACCAGCCTGAGCAACATGACAAGACCGCATCTCTACAATAAATCAAAAAAATCAGCCGGGCGTGGTGGCGCGAGCCTGTGGTTCCAACTACTTGGATGGCTGAGGCAGAAGGGTCACCTGAGCCCTGTAAGTCGAGGTTGTGGTGGCTGTCAGTGTGCCACTGCACTCCAACCTGGGCATCAGAGTAAGACTTCATCTAAAAAAAAATGCACTCCCTAGGTGGGTATGGTGACTCATGCCCCTAATTCCAACACTTTGGGAGGATCTCTAGAGGCCAGGAGTTCAAGACTAGCCTGGGCAACATAACAAGACTCTGTCTCTACAAAACATTAGAAAATTAGTCAGGCATGGTGGTGTGCACCAGTAGTCCCAGTTATTTGGGAAGCTGAGGCGGGAGGATCACTTGAGCCCAGGAGTTCAAGGCTGCAGTGAGCTATAATCATGTTCCTGCACTCCAGCCTGAGCAACAGAGGAAGAGCCCCTCCAAAGCCCTAAAAAGCAAGCAAACAAACAAAGCAAAACGCCCTCCCTGGAGATGGGCTCCCACTCTGCTTGCTCCCCTGATACTAGAGGTATGAGCCTATGATGTCTTAAGATTCCCTGAGGCTCGCAGATTTCTGTCCCCTTCTATGTTGTCTTGGAGCCTGAGGGAGGTCACAACCACAAAGTGGGATTCTCGGTTGTGGAAGCAATGAGGCTAGCGTGAAATGAAGTCACATCAAGCTTCTGGCATTGTGCTGAGTACACAGCAGGTACCTAATGAATGCCTGTTCCCTCCTTTTGCCCAAGAAGAGTGAGAAAGTTGCCTGGGTGCTCTCAGGACCCGGAGGTACTTACCTGGAATGCGGACTGTGTGCAGGGGCATCACCTCTACTCCGTGGACTGGGTACCCAAAGGGGAGGTTGGGCTGGGCCAGCAGAGGCGGCGGGCGGGGCAGTCCTTCTCTGCAGGAGAACAGAAACAGCAGCTGCCCTGACGCTGTCCCTGGTTAGTTCTCAGAGAGGTACCTGTGCAGAGCCTTGCCCTGCCAGTGTGGAGATGACGAAAGTAGGGGTCTCCTCTTCATTCTCTCTCCACCACCTCTATCTCCACCTCTTCCCCCAGATTCCTCGAAGGTACACTGAGACAGTTTACTGCAGAACATAATTTAAAAAAAATAATAAGAGCCAGGCGTGTTGGCTCATGCCTGTAATCCTAGCACTTTGGGAGGCGGAGGTGAGAGGATTCCCTGAGTCTAGGGGTTTGAGACCAGCCTGGGCAACTTGGCGAGACCTTGTCTCTACAACACATCAAAAAAATTAGGCCAGGCTCGGTGGCTCAGCCTGTAATCCCAGCACTTTGGGAGGCCGAGGCAAGAGGATTGTATGAACCTGCGGGTTCGAGACCAGCCCAGGAAACTTGACGAGACTTCTTCTCTACAATAAAAAATAAAAAATTAGCCAGGCGAGGTAGCACGTGCCTGTAGTTCCAGCTACTTGGAAAGCTGAGGCGGAAAGACCGCCTGAGCCCAGCAGGTCGAGGCTTCGGTGGCCATGAGCATGCCACTGCACTCCAGCCTGAGCAACAGAGTGAGACTCCCACTTAAGAAAATAATAATTAAAAAATAACGATAGCAATAATAATAATGTTGATCTAGGCCATGCAGTGGCTCCTGCCTGTAATTCTAGCACTTTGGAAGGCTAAGGTGGGAGGATCACTTGGGTCCAGGAGTTTGAGATTAGCATGGTGAAAATAGCAAAAGACCTTGTCTATACAAATAAGTAAATATGGGGAACATAGCAAAAGACCTTGTCTATACAAATAAGTAAATAAATAAATTACCAGGTATTTTATCCTGTAGTCCTAGCTCTTTAGGAGGCTGAGGTAGGAGAACTGCTTGAGCTCAGGAAGTGGAGGTTGTAGTGAGCCAAGATCACACCACTGTACTCCTGCCTGGGTGACAGAGCAAGACCCTACCTCTAAAATAAATGAATAAATAAATAACCAAGTTTATTATAATAAATTTATTATAAAAATAATAAATAACTTTATTATAATAAGTAATGTTATGTATGTATTTATTTATTTGAGTCAGAGTCTCACTCCGTTGCCCAGGTTGGAATGCAGTGGCACTCTCACGGCCACTTTAGCCTTGACCTGCTAGGTCAGGCAATCTTTCCACTTCAGTCTTCCGAGTAGCTGTAACTACAGGTTCATGCCACCATGCCTGGCTAATTTTTTGGTTTATTGTAGAGATGAAGTCTTACCAGGTTGCCCAGGCTGGTCTCAAATCCGTGGGCTAAGGCAATCCTCTAACCTCTGCTTCCCAAAGTGTTGGGATTACAGATGTGAACCACCACACCCAGCAATAATTTATTTTAAAAATTTAAGATGGGCTTGGTGGCTCAGCCTGTAATCCCGCGCCTTGGGAGGCTGAGGTGAGTGGATTGCCTGAGTCCGTAGGCTCGAGACCCACCTGGGCAACTTGGCGAGACCTCATCTCTACAATAAATCAAAATGAGCTGGGCGTGGTAGCACGCGCCTGTAGTTCTAGCTACTTGGAAGGCTGAGGTGGAAGGATCGCCAGAGCCCAGCAGGTCGAGGCTGCAGTGGCCGGAAACAGCCACTGCACTCCAGTTTGGGCGACTGAGTGAGACTCCAACTCAAAACAAAAAAAAAAAATTTAAGAAATCCCGACCAGCGAAAAAGGAGAAACAAAGTTATCAGACTATGGAAGCCAACTTGGCTGCAGCAGTAAACACCAAAGTCACATCTGAAATTTCTAGTAACCAGGGTGAAAAGGCATTGGTGATCAGTAGACGGTCTTTTTTTTATTTTGAGTTGGAGTCTCATTCTGTCACCCAGGCTGGAGTGCAGTGGCACACTCACGGCCACCCACCCCAGCGCTGACCTGCTGGGCTCCAGCGGTCCTTCTACCTCAGTCTTCCAAGTAGCCAGAACTACAGGCCAGTGCTACTGCACCCAGCTAACTATTTATTTATTTATTGTAGAGATGAGGTCTCACCAAGTTGCCCAGCCTGGTCTCAAACCCGCAGACTGAGGCAATCCACTTGCCTCAGCCTCCCAAATTGCTGGGATTACAGGCTGAGCTACCGAGCCCAGCCTATGTAGCACTTATTAAAAGGAAAAAGCAGACCAGTTCCCAAAGGGAAGTAAAACTTTTCCTAGCACTGAACTAAAAAACGATCATAAGAAACTACATGGGAGTGGTTGTTGTCATGATATTTTAAAACACGATATCTTTTCTTTTTTCAGTAGAAGTCTCAGTCTGTCATCTAGGCTGAAGTGCAGTGGCAGGTTCACAGCCACCGCAGCCTCAACCTGCTGGGCTCAGGTGGTCCTTCCATCTCAGCTTTCCAAGTAGTTAGAACCACAGGCCTGCGCCACTATGCCTAGCTGATTTTTTAATTTACTGTACAGATGAGGTCTCACCAAGTTGCCCAGGTTGGTTTTGAATGCCTAGGCTCAGGCAAACCTCTTGCCTCTGCCTGCCAGAGTGCCTGGATTATAGGCATGAGCCACCATGCCCAACCTCATGCTACTTTTTTTTTTTTTTTTTTTTTTGAGTTGGAGTCTTACTCTTTACCCAGACTGGAGTGTAGTGGCCACTCCCGGCCACCGCAGCCTTGACCTGCTGAACTCCGGTGATCCTTCCGCCTCAGCCTTCCGAGTAGCTGGAACTACAGGCACGTGCTACCACGCCCGGCTAATTTTTTGATTTATTGTAAAGATGAGGTCTCACCAAGTTGCCCAGGTGGGTCTCGAACCCATGGGCTCAGGCAATTCATTCACCTCAGCCTCCCAAGGCGCGGGATTACAGGCTGAGCCACCGAGCCTGGGTCTCATGCTACTTTTTAATGGAAGAATGCTATGGAGATAACACACAGGATCAGATTGACCAATCAGACTCAGATGGTTCTGAGATCTTCCCAGTATTGAGCTCCACTCATAATTCCAAGGATACGAACAGTTGAGAGGCACAGACATCCTCTTAATTGTCATCCTGTATGGGTCCCCAAGTCATTCCTTCCACGTGAGACATGTACTCTTTGGCAGAGAACGGCATGGTCTCCACATGCAGTGTTGTGGGATAAGGAAGCATGTCAATGATGAAGCATTTCTAGTATAAACCCCAGAGATTAGGATCAGTTATGTAAATTTTCCAGGGTGCCAAAGAGTCCAAGTTATTTGCCAAGTGATTTCTTTAGCTAAAGACATCCTTCCAGGAATCCCTAATCTAAGGAAAGAGACAGAATCTCAGCCCTGGAAGCACCAGTGTGAGGAAGGAGACAGCAGTAACATGAACCTTCCAGTCCACTGTAGGACTGCTTTGCTCTCTCAGAGGCCTTGGACTGATAGGAGAAATATGGGCCCACCCTCAGGAGCCATCCATCAGATAGGAATGTCAAGACACATGGCTCTTAGCTAGGATTTGGGAATCCCTACACAGCAACAAGCTCTGGAAATGAAGACAAAGCTGTCATTTTCTTTTCTTTTTTTTTTTAAATCAGAGTCACTCAGTCACCCAGGCTGCAGCGCAGTGGCACACTCATGGTTACTGCAGCTTCGACCTGCTGGACTCAGGCAATTCTTCCACCTCAGCCTTCCAAGTAACTGGAACTACAGGCGTGTGCCACCAAGCCCGGCTAATTTTTTGATTTATTTTAGAGATGAGGTCTCACCAAGTTGCCCGGTCTGGTCTCGGTCCTGTGGGCTCAGGCAATCCTCTCACCTTGGCCTCCCAAAGTCCGCACCCAGCCAAAGTCATAATTTTCAATCTGGGAGGACATGGTATGGGGAGAGAGAAGTGATAGACTCTCTAGAAAGACTCTCAAACCATACGGTCCCAGCCCCAGGCCTCATCACTCCTGGAAGAATCACTACTTGCTGTTATAGAGAAGTTGTAGCGTGGCCTGTTCCCCCTGGTGTGCTGGAACAGAAAAACTTTGGGGAACCACTGACACAAGCCCATCACACAAGCTGGCCATTAAAAAGGGCTCGATGGCTCAGCCTGTAATCCCGCACCTTTGGGAGGTTGAGGTGAGTGGATTGCCTGAGCCCGCGGGTTCGAGACCCGCCTGGGCAGGCGAGACCTCATCTCTACAATAAATAAAAAAAAAATTAGCCGGGTGTGGTAGTGCGCGCTTGTAATTCCAGCTACTTGGAAGGCTGAGGCGGAAGGATCGCTGGAGCCCAGCAGGTCGAGCTGCGGTGGCTGGGAGCGGCCACTGCACTCCAGTCTGGGTGACAGTGAGACTCCAACTCAAAAAAAAAAAAAGAAAAAAAAGAGCCTGAGACCCACTCCTCCATCTCTTGTTTCCACGGTCGCCATATGAGACACCTGTCTATGATCTTGGTGGAAGAGAAGGGAGCTGTTTCCTTTTCTCTTGGGATTCATGCTCTCAGGACCTAAAAGGAGTTTCTGTGCCACCTCAGGACCCCAGAGCCCTCGCAGCCTGTGTTACCTCCTCTGAAAGTGTTCAAACTCAGCCTGTCTCCTCGCTTTCACCGCTGGGAGGTCTCTCTGGTCATAGGCGGCCTGAAAGTTATAACTTCTCTGCCTTTCGTTGGTGTCACATTTGCACTGGTTTTTCGGGAACAGCCTGAAACAAGCAAGAGGACTGTAAACATGGATTGGGTGTGTGGGAGGGATGGTGAGAAGGAACCTTGAGATGTCCAGTTGAGACTCCGGCAGTGGCACCTCAAAGAGACACAGGGAGGGAGGAAGGGGGGAAGGGACTGAAAACCGAAGATCCCACTCCCAACTGTCCCCTGCACCTAACCTGTTTAAACCTGAGAGCCACATGAATGTCACTGGCATCTTACCCCACTAGGAAAGGAAAGCAAAAGACAGAAAGGCAGCGTCTTTCCTGTAGTTTTGCTCAAACAGGCCCACCAAAGTTTTTTTGTTTTTTGAGTTGGAGTCTTACTCTGTCACCCAGACTGGAGTGCAGTGGCACACTCCCAGCCACTGCAGCTAAAATATCTATCTGTAAAACCTATAATAGCCTGTTAAAATAGCTTGCTTGACATAAGTAAGTCCATTTTTGTAACAGATCTTTTATCTTAGCCTAGAGATGACCCCTTTATATAGCCTTCTCGTAATCGTACTACACACCCACATTCCTGTGCCACTGGGTGATTAGAAACTCCCTAGTTGCATAAATTCTGTAACCATCCGTACCCCTTACTACCCCTTACTAATCATATGGTTTGCCAAGAAATATTGATCAAACTGTACAACTTATGCAATGTTTACCTTTAAAAGACCCACTACTCACTCTGTTCACCGCCAAGAGCCATTTGGGACTAGTCCGTTCTCAGTCTCCGGCATCAATAAGGACTCACAATCTGACCTTTTCTGCGTATTGGCATCATTTCTCACAATCTAGCTATAACACAGCCTCAACCTGCTGGGCTCCGGCGATCCTTCCATCTCAGCCTTCCAAGTAGCCGGAACTACGGGCATGTACTACCACACCCGGCTAATTATTTATTTATTTATTTATTGTAGAGACGAGGTCTCGCCAAGTTGCCCAGGTGGGTCTCGAACTCACGGGCGCAGGCAATCCACTTGCTTCGGCCTCCCAAAGTTCTGGGATTACAGGCTGAGCCACTGAGCCCGGCCACATCAAAGTTTTAAGAGATTTTGCTGGGTGCTGTACAGAACAGAGCGTGTGTCCTATAGACCAAGTCCTTTGCCTGGTCCCCACAATTGGCAATCATGTGTGCACTCAGCACAGGTTTAGGGAGGCAGAGGCAAAATAGGACGTGGCACCACACAGGAAATGCAAGGAAGGTGGGCGAGTGAGGCAGGAGAGAGAAATCACTAGCTCACCAGAGTCCATCGTAGGTAAAGAGGGTCCTGAGTCGCTTCTCAGGTAGGAGCTTTAGCTTCTGGCCACCTGGGGCAGGCCATGGGAGCGCTGGCTTGAGGTTGTCTGCTTGAAGGGGCACATCTCTGAACATCATCAGTGAGATGATGCCGAGGCCTAAGATGATGATGAACATCTTGGGGAGCCACAGAAATCGCTGGCTGTTGGGACATAAACAAGCAAGTTATGTTAAAGTCTTCTTTCTTGATTATGTCATGTAACTTGAGGAAAAAAGTAAGTTAAGCTTCTATCATATATGGATCATCAAAATGGATTTCCGATCAATAGAAAATAATCCAGTTGCAACAAAAGGACACAGAAAAATCATAAATAAAAGGATAGGCAGGCTGGGCTCGGTGGCTCAGTGTGTAATCCCAGCACTTTGGGAGGACAAGGCAAGTGGATTGCCTGAGCCCGTGGATTCAAGACCAGCCCGGGTAACTTGGTGAGACCTCGTCTTTACAATAAAAAATAAAAAATTAGCTGGGTGTGACAGCACTCACCTGTAGTTCTGTCTACTTGGAAGGCTGAAGCGGAAGGATCACTGGCACCCAGCAGGTCGATGATGGGATGGCCATAAGTGTGTCACTGCACTCCAGCCTGGCCGACAGAGTGAGACTATGACAAAAAAAAGAAGGCCCAGTTGTTTTTTGTTTTTTTGTTTGTTTTTTTAGTTGGCATCTCACTCTGTCACCCAGACTGGTGTGCAGTGGCCGCTCCCGGCCACCGCAGCCTCTACCTGCTGGGCTCCCACGATCCTTCCGCCTCAGCCTTCCAAGTAGCCGGAACTACAGGCGCGCGCTACCACGCCCGGCTGATTTTTTGATTTATTGTAGAGATGAGGTCTCACCAAGTTGCCTAGGCAGGTCTCGAACCCTCGGGCTTAGGCAATCCACTCACCTCGGCCCCCCAAAGCGCTGGGATTACAGGCTGAGCCACGGAGCCTGGCCAGGTTTTTTTTTTAAGTTGTAGTCTCATACAGGCTGGAGTGCGGTGGCACACTCATGGCTACCAGAACCTTGACCTGCTGGACTCACACAATCCTTCCACCTCAGCCTTCCAAGCAGTTGGGGCTACAGGCATGCACCACCACACCCAGCAAATTTTAAAAATTTTATTGTAGAGATGAGGCCTCGCCATATTTCCCAGACTGGTCTCAAACCCGTGGGCTGGGCAGTCCTCTCACCTAGCCCTCCCAAAGTGCTGGAATTGTAAGAGTGAGCCGCCATGCCCGGCTTTGTTGTTTTCTTTTCTCTCTCTCTCTCTCTTTTTTTTTTTGAGTAACTCATCCCACAAATGCATTAATTCCTAGAATAATTATTTTCTTCAATAATACTCATTTCTGCTTCCTGGATTGAGGCTTAATAGATATAGATAAAGACTCTCTCACACATACACAATACCATTGTCACAGCACAAAAACAATCATTCCTTATATAATCAAATGTCCACAGTGTTTAAATGTTCCCCCATTATCTTTTGGGTTTTTTTTTTTTTTTTTTTTAGGGACAGGATCTCACTATGTGCCCAGGCTGGTGCTGAACTCCCAAAGCACTGGGATTACAGGTGTGAGCTACCACATCCAGCTAGTTTTTGTTATGTTTTGTTTTGTAGAGACAGGGTCTTTTTCTTTAAGATCAAATCAGGATTTCAATAAGGTTCATATGTGTCTCCTAAGTTCCTTTCCTGCATTTCTCACTTGTTTTTCCTTAAAGTCAATTGTTGAGGGAACTGTGCTGTTTATCCTGTAGTTTGGATCTTCCACATCTGGATTTTGCTGCTTTCAGCTATGTGGTGTCATGTTCCTCTGTCCCTTGTATTCATCTATAAACAGATAGTTAGATCAAGAGGCTCAATTGGATTCAGATTTGATTGTCTGACAAAACTCCTTCACAGGTAATAGTGTGTGCACCTTTATGGAGAAAGTGGGACATACGTCATCATTTCCTCTTGTGACATTAGCAGCTATTTGATGATCATTGTTCAGATCAGAGGCTCAATCCTTTTACTCTCAGGACCCTTTAGAATCTTAAAAGTTATAGACAACCCCACCCCCCGAGGGCCTTTGTTTTTATGGGTCATATCTATCAATGTTTACCATTTTAGAAGTTAAAAGGAATTTTTAAAGTATTTACTCATTTAAAAGGAAAAATAAAAAACCATTACATGTTAACACAAAAACCATTTCTATGAAAAAAACTACATTTTTCTTTCTTTGTTTTTTTGAGTTGTGGGAGGGGTCTCACTCTATTGCCCAGGCTGAAGTGCAGTAGGACAATCACAGCTCACTGAAGCCTTGACCTTCTGGGTTCAGACAATCCTTCAGCTGTTTAATGAGTTATTATTATTATTATTATTTGAGTCAGGATCTCACTCTGTCACCCAGGTCTTGAATTCCTGGGCTCAAATGATCCTCTCACCTCAGCCTCCCAAAGTGCTGGGATTACAGGTGTGAACCACCTGCACCCAGTCATTTTTCAGAACAAAAACTAGTGAGAAGAGTGGCAATGTTTCACATTTTGGCTAATCTCTTTCATGTCTAACTGAATAGAAGATAACTGAATTCTCACATTTGTTTCTGCATTTAGTCTATTGTGATACATTGATCAAAGTATGTAAAGAAAATATGGCCTCACAAAGATATGTGGTTGAGAAAGGGAGAGATATTTGAATTTTTTTTTCAGACAATTATGTATATTTATCTTTGAAACTACACTAAAAATGAAGTGGTGATTGTTGCCCAGGCTGGAGTGCAGTAGCATGTTCATGGCCGCCCCAGTATTGACCTGCTGGGCTCAGGCAATCCTTCTGCCTCAGCCTTCCAAGTAGCCGGAACTACAGGCACCCAGCTACTTTTTTAATTTATTGTAGAGATGAGGTCTCGCCAAGTTGCCCAGGATGTTCTCGAATCCGTGGGCTCAGGTAATCCTTTTACCTTGGCCTCCCAAAGTACTGGGATTACAGGCTTGGGCCACTATGTCCAGCTTGAAGTGGTAATTTTTTTTTTTTTTTTTTTTTGAGTTGGAGTCTCACTCTGTCGCCCAGACTGGAGTGCAGTGGCCGCTCCCGGCCACCGCAGCCTCGACCTGCTGGGCTCCGGCGATCCTTCCGCCTCAGCCTTCCAAGTAGCCGGAATTACAGGCATACGCTACCACTCCCGGCTGATTTATTTATTTATTTATTGTAGAGATGAGGTCTCGCTGCCCAGGTGGGTCTTGAACCCACGAGCTCAGGCAATCCACTCACCTCAGCCTCCCAAAAGCGCGGGATTACAGGCTGAGCCACCGAGCCCGGCGGTAATTTTTTAAAGGTTAGTTACAATGTGAAATCTGAAATCATCTTAATGAGTTATTATTATTATTATTTGAGTCAGGATCTCACTCTGTCGTCCAGGCTGGAGTGCAGTGGCACCCTCACGGCCACCATTGCCTTGACCTGCTGGGCTCTGGCGATCCTTCCGCCTCAGCCTTCCAAGTAGCTGGAACTACAGGCACGTGCTACCACACCCAGCTAATTTTTTGATTTCCTGTAGAGATGAGGTCTCTCCAAGTTGCCCAGACGGGCGCGGGATTACAATCTGAGCCACCGAGCCCGGCTCTATGCAAAAGTTCTTTAAAAAAATATTTCTATAATTGAAATTTTTATCTTTTGTCTATTGATGAGAAACTCTTCTTTACAAAAGAATGAAAACAAATAGACATAGAAGGAATGATACAATTAGGAAAAAAACACCATTTTGAAAACACGAATGTTTTCGAAGATTCTGGTCAAGATCATCAATGCAGCCAGGCTCGGTGGCTCAGCCTATAATCCCGTGCCTTTGGGAGGCTGAGGTGAGTGGATTGCCTGAGTCCGCGGGTTCGAGACCCACCTGGGCAGCGAGACCTCATCTCTATAATAAATCAAAAAATCAGCCGGGTGTGGTAGCACACGCCTGTAATTCCGGCTACTCGGAAGGCTGAGGCGGAAGGATCGCCGGAGCCCAGCAGGTCAAGGCTGCGGTGGCCGGGAGCGGCCACTGCACTCCAGTCTGAGTGACAGAGTGAGACTCCAACTCAAAAAAAAAAAAAAAAAAAAAAAGATCATCAATGCATGCTGAAACCACCGGGTGAAAGACTGTTGAGAAGTAGCACAGTTAATGGTGCCCACATAGAGATGACTCACTACTTACAAAGAGAGAACTAAGTGCCTTTGCAGTGGAATCAGCAGGTGGTCTCTACCTTAACAAAGCGATCAAAGTTACCATCATTCATGGTGATAGTAAAAAAATGTATCTCCTGATATGACACAATACAGAGCACACAAATCATTCATGGAGTCTTAATGCCCAAAATATTTAACTCAAATGGAACCAAACCCCAAGATCTAATTTCCAGTTTATAGGAAATAACAGCCAATAAATTGAAGTACACCATGAGAAACAACCAGACACATCAGGATGTGGGGACATTCTACCAAAAACCTGGCCTGAACTCATCACAAGGACAATCTTACGAAAAGAAAAAAAAGTGGGATGAGGGGTGGAGAACTGCATTTGATAGTTTATTTTTTTGTTTTGAGTTGGAGTTTCTGTTGCCCAGGCTGGAGTGTAGTGGCACACTCACAGTCACCGCAGCCTCGACCTGCTGGGCTCGGACGATCCTTCTGCCTTCCAAGTAGCTGAAACTACAGGGTATGCCACCATGCCTGGCTAATTTTGTGATTTATTGTAGAGACGTGATCTCACCAAGTTGCCCAGGCTGGTCTCCAACCCCTGGACTCAGGCAATCCTCTCGCCTCGGCCTCCCAAAGTGCTGGGATTCCAGACTTGAGTCACGGCGCCGGTTCTGCATTTGATCATTTAAAGCAGCAGTCCCCAGCCTTATTGGCATCAGGGACCAGTTTTGTGGAAGGCTGTTTTTCCACAGACAATGAAGGGATAGTCTGAGGACAATTGAAGAGCATTACGTTTATCGTGCAGATCAGCGGTGGTATTAGAGTCTCATAAGGAGGCACAACCCAGATCCCTCGCATGAGTAGCTCACAATAAGGTTCATGCTCCTGTGAGAATCTAATGCTGCCACTGACCTGACAGAAGGCGGAGCTCAGGTGGTAATGTCAGTGATGGAAAGGATCTGTAAATACAGATGAAGCTTCCCTCTCTCGCCCACTGTCCATCTCCTGCTCTGCAGCCTGGTTCCACAGGACGTGGACTGGTATTGGTCTGTGGCCCAGGGTTGGGAACCCCTGGTCTAAAGAAACTGACAGTCAACTGTAGTGGTTCGAGTCTATAATCCTAGCACTATGGGAGGCCGAGGTAGGAAGATTGCTTGAACCTAGGAGTTCGAGACCAGTCTGGCACAAAAAATAAAAAAATTAGCCACACATGGTGGCACACACCTGTAGTCTCAGCTACTCAGGAGGCTGAAGCAGAAGGATCACCTCAGCCCAGGAGATTGAGGCTGTGGTGAGCAGTGACTGTGCCACCTCACCCGGCCCAATATTTCCTTAAGATGGCAAAATGTTTATATTTCTTTTTGTTTGTTTGTTTTTGTTTTGTTTTGTTTTTAGTAGAAGTCTCACTGTCACCCAGGCTGGAGTGTAGTGGCATGCTCATGGCCACCACAGCCTCAGCCCGCTGGGCTCAGGTGATCCTTCCACCTCAGCTCAGCCTTCCAAGTAGCTGGAACTACAGGTGTGTGCCACCATGTCTGGCTAATTTTGTTATTTATTGTAGAAACAAGGTCTCACCAAGTTACCCATGCTGGTCTCGAACGCTTGTGCTCAGGCATTCCTTTCAGCCCCCCAAAGTGCTGGGGTTACAGGCATGAGCCATTGAGCCTAGCTCCAGATCACACTTTTAACCACTGACCTACACAGGTTTTCATAAACCTGCATCAAGTCAGAAAGCATGAGGCTAGGTATCGCGGCTCACACCTGCAATCCCAGCACTTGGGAGGCTGAGGCGGGAGGATTGCTTGGCTCAGGAGTTCGAGACCAGTCTGGAAAACAAAGCAAGATCCCGTCTCTTCAAAAAATAGAAAAATTAGCAGGGTGTGGTGGTGCATACCTGTCCCAGCTACTCAGGAGATTGAGGTGGAAAGATCACCCGAGCCCAGGAGGTCAAGACTGTGGTGAGCCATGATCATGCCACTACACTCTAGCCTGGGTGACAGAGTGGGTGAGACTCTGCCCCCCCCGAAAAAAAGCAAAAGAAAAGGAAAACATAATAAAAGAAGAGCTCTGATTCAAAGTAACAACACAGCAAAAGATGACCCCGCCAGGCAGATAGTTAAGAAGAAACACCTGGGACCCAGAGGACAGACTCAGAGATGGCCCCTCGATCTTGATCTCCTGGTCTTATTCAGATACTTAGCAAAAGATTCTTGCTGTTAGGCATTTAAAATGTGTCTGTCAGGATTGCCTGAGATCAGGGGTTCGAGACCAGTCTGGGCAATTTGGCGAGGTCTCATCTCTACACTAAATCAAAAAATTAGCTGGGTGTGGTGGCGCACGCCTGTAGCTCCAGCTACTTGGAAGGCTGAGGCAGAAAGGATCGCCTGAGCCCAGCAGGCCAAGGCTGTGGTGGCTGGCAGCGTGCCACTACACTCCAGCCTGGGCGACAGAAGAAGACACTCTGACTCTAAACAAACAAACAACAAATAAATAACATGCCAGTCATCTGTGCCAAGTGACATTTCCTAAAATCATGCAGTCTTCAGTTGCAAATCTTCTTTAAATCTCTTCCCATACCAGAATATTTTTAATATATCAAAAATTTAGAGAAACCAGGTACCAAAATACTCACACCAATGCTAGTATATATTTTAGTATCATACAGAACTAAAATCCTAGGAACTAGGAACACCCTAGACCTTATGCAGTTTATTCCTCATCATTTCAAACATTGAAAGTAGGGCCTACGTGGTGATTTGCCTGTTCATTTGATGTTTACATTGACTACATTTGCACTGTATGCATCAGGTGTGTGCAGTCATGGATATCTGTTGAATTTTAATCAGGTCTTACAGTGATCATTTCATGTCTTTTTACAAATCTCATCTTGACCGAGCATGACGGCTTACACCTGTAATCCCAACACTTTGGGAGGCCAAGACAGGAAGATTGCTTGAGTCTAGGAGTTTGAGACCAGCCTGGGTAACCTTTTGTAGAGAGACCTGGTCTCTACAAAAAAATTAAAAATTAGCTGGGTGTGTTGGCGTCTGCCTGTAGGAGGCTGAGGTGGAAAGATCACCTGAGCCCAGGAGTTCAAGGCTGTGGTGAGCCATGATCATGCCACTGCACTCCAGCCTCAGTAACAGAGTGACACTCTGACTCAAATAAATAAACAAACAAATCGTGTGCTTTTCTGGATCTTTATTTTGAAAATCCACACTATGTGGAAGCACACATCTTTAATGTCTCCAGACCAAAAAAAGAACCTTACATTTAAGCAAATGCTTATATTCTGGTGTGTCTAAAAAAGAACAGGGACAATGAAATATTTTTAGAATGCTGGGCTTGGTGGCTCAGCCTGTAATCCCAGCATTTTGGGAGGTCAAGGTGAGTGGATTGCCTAAACTCAGGGATTCAAGACCAGCCTGGGCAACTTGGAGAGACTTTGTCTCTACAATAAATAAATAAATTAATTAAAAATAGCCAGGCATGGTAGTACACACCTGTAGTTCCAGCTACTTGGAAGGCTGAGGCAGAAAGATCGCCGGAGCCCAGCAGGTTGACAGTGGGGTGGCAGTGAGTGTGCCACTACCCTCCAGCCTGGGCAACAGAGTGAGACTCCAACTCAAAAAATAAAAATAA
>NW_007251074.1:130118-132754 GCF_000164805.1 Carlito syrichta
AGCCACTGCACTCCAATCTGGGCAACAGAGTGAGACTCCAACTCAAAAAAAAAAAGGACATACTTTTAGTAAAAATGTGCCTTTTGTCTTGTGCAGAATATGTCAACTATGCCCTTTAATTCAGTAAGTCTTGGCCAGGCCCGGCGATTCACACCTGTTATCCCAGCACTTTGGGAAGTGGAGGCAAGAGGACTGACTGAGCCCACAAGTTCAAGATCAGTCTGGGCAATTTGGCGAGACATCGTCTCTACAATAAATTTTTAAAAAATTAGACTTGGTGGCATGTGCCTGTGGTTCCAGTTACTTGGAAGACTGAGGCAGAAGGATTGTCTGAACCCAGCAGGTTGAGTCTGCAGTGACTAGGAGCATGCCACTGCACTCCAGCCTGAGCAACAGAGCGAGACTCCAACTCAAAAACAAGTAAAAATAAAAAACAACCAGTTGGGCACGGTGGCTCACACCTGTAATCCCAGCACTTTGGGAGGGAGAGGCAAGAGGACTGCCTGAGCCCAGGGGTTCAAGACCTAGTCTCTACAATTAAAAAAAAAATTGTCCAGACTTGGTGGTGTGCACCTGTAGTTCCAGTTACTTGGAAGGCTGAGGTAGAAGGATCGCCTGAGCCCAGCAGGTCAAGGCTGTGGAGGCCGTGAGTTTGCCACTGAGCTCCAGCCTGGGCAACAGGGTGCGACTCTGACTCAAAAAATACAATAATAAAATAAATTAATCATTTTTTAAAAATAAAAATTAAGCCGGGCTCGGTGGCTCAGCCTGTAATCCCACGCATTTGGGAGGCTGAGGTGAGTGGATTGCCTGAGCCCACGGGTTTGAGACCCGCCTGGGCAGCGAGACCTCATCTCTACAATAAATCAAAAAATCAGCCGGGTGTGGTAGCGCATGCCTGTAATTCCAGCTACTTGGAAGGCTGGGGCGGAAGGATCACCGGAGCCCAGCAGGTCGAGGCTGCTGTGGCCGGGAGCGGCCACTGCACTCCAGTCTGGGTGACAGAGTGAGACTCCGACTCAAAAAAAATAAAAATAAATAAAAATTAGCCACAGACTTTTTGTGCACGATTCTATATGTGAAGAAAAAGTCCAATTTACCAAGGACTCCCCAGCTTTAAATTCATGTGCATGTTTCCAGCCTGGTGCCAGGACACCCATCTTCCTTCTCCTCAGTCACCCGTTAAAGAATGTGAGGTGGGAAGTTAGGAAGGGGAATGAACGCCTTAGCCGGGACAAAGATGGATGCAAGGGCTGCCTTCCTCTCCTCCCTCTGCCTGTCCTCTGTTCAATGTATTCTTTTTCATTCAGGCATAAAATTTTATTTTATTTTTGATTTTTGAGTTGGAGTTTCACTCTGTCACTCAGGCTAGAAGGCAGAAGCAGGTAGCCTCAACACCCAGGGCTCAGGTGACGTTTCAGCCTCACCCTCCAAGTAGCTGGGATTAGAGGTGTGAGCCACTGCAATCCACTGTTTTGCTTTTTTGTGAGATGACTTCCCTGTCAACCTTTAATAGTTGTGCTAAGCTTTTGAAAAATGCAAATAAAATAAACTCTGGGGATAAAAGGACAAAATCCATTTCTGACTCTTCATCATCGTGTATAAAAATTAACTTGGACTTTTGCTGATCATTTCGCCTGTGACCCCAGCACTTTGGGAGGCCAAGGTGAGAGGATTACCCGAGCCCTGGGATTCCAGACCAGCCTGGCCAATGTGATGAGACTTGGTCTCTAAAATAAAATTTAAAAATTAGCCAGGTGTGGTGGCACGCACCTGTAGTTCCACTTGGAAGCCTGAGGCTAAGGGATCACCAGAGCCCAGCAGATCAAGGCTGCGGTGGCGTGAGCGTGCCCCTCACTGCACTCCAGCAGGGGCAAAAGAGTGAGGTTCCGACTCAAAACAACCGCCCCCAAAACAAAACAAAAACCAAATCAAGACAGAAAACATAGGCTTCGACAGGGCACAGTGGCTCACACCTGTAATCCCAGCACTTTAGCAGATCTAGGCAGGAAGATTGTTTGAGCCCAGGAATTCAAGACCAATCTGGGCGACATAGTGAGTCCTCCATTCACCAAACAAACAAAATTTAAAACAAAAATTAACTGGGTGTGGTGGCATGAACCTGTAGTCCAGGCTACTCGGGGATGCTAAGGTGCAAAGATCGCCTGAGCCCGGGAGGTCCAGGCTGCCGGGAGCTGTGATAGTCCTGATCATACCACTGCACTCCAGTCTGGGTGACAGAGTGAGGCCCTGACTCAAAAAAAAAAAAAAAAGACTTCCAAGTTATTAAGTTATTTTCTCCTGCTAACTATCATGTACTTCTTCCAGGCTGCTTGGCACTTGGGGGCACACAACTGGCTGGCTCTGCTATGTGTCTGGATCCCCGGACCCACCTTACCCCGAGGGCGGTTCCTCCGGGGCGCAGGACAAGGTCTCCTCACCCCCTGTCGGGTCAATCCCTCCAGGTTCCAGATCCAGAGCCTCGAACCCAATGCTCCCAAGGCCGAGTCCCATGCTCAGGCGTCTCGAAACACATTCCCGGCCACGAGAGCATCGCCCACGGAAGAACCAGCGTTTCCTGTGCCTGGAGGCGCAGCACTGGGGCGGGGGCGGGGGCGGGGGGAGGCAACGGCGTG
>NW_007251074.1:133115-133681 GCF_000164805.1 Carlito syrichta
TTCCGTGCGCCCAGCCAGGCGTAGGCGCGTCCAAGCCTGGTCGTCGGGGTTTGGGGACCCCCAGGACCTCGCGGCGCACAGAGCCACCACCGGCCCATGGCCAGAACCTCACAATAATGACCACCGTCGCTGCCTGTGACCTTGTAGATAAGAAGTGGGCTAGGCTCCATCTATCTGGGTCGGGGTGAGGCCAGTGAAGAGCCCCACTTTTCAGACGAGGAAACTGAGGCTAGCAAGTGGAGGAGCTAGGATTCAAACGGAGTCTGGGTGACCTGAAGTCTGCCTGTAGGGCATCTTCTGTCCCTTGGACTCAGAACTAAGACATTAAACGCCGACATCGCCCTCAGTCCTGCCGGCCTCGACCACGTGGGTAGCCGGAGTGAACCTTCGGGGGCTTCCCCGCGGGACACCGTGAGTTTTACCCAAACTTCAGGATGGGGGGTGGGGTGAGCAGGTTGGGCAGGGAGGCTCACATGACCTGGGGTTGGTCGTGTCCTCCCCTCCTTTCCGGACCAGCGACCAGCGGAGTCCCCTGCACTTCCCATCTTGTTCCCGGGTCACCCTCT
>NW_007251074.1:133758-137427 GCF_000164805.1 Carlito syrichta
ACTTCCCCTCCCTCTCTCTCACCAGACTTCAATTTATTGGCAATGTCCATTTCAGAACACATCAGGTATTTTTTTTTTTCCATGAAGTGAGATCGTTTTCAATCTGCCATGACATTGAGACAGGGTAGCCAGCACAGGTTAGATGTAGATAGATAAATTTCCTGTAGGTAGGTTTTAGGAAGTATTCAGACATTTAAAAATTACATTTTACTGCAGGCCAAGCTGTCAGCCTCTCCCACCCACTCATCTCCCACCCCTCTTCCCCCAGCAAATCAAAAGAAAACCCCATCAGATGTAAGAATAGGACAGCCCAACCTTTGGATTCATGGTTTAGCCTAATAATCACAGAATCTTTCCGATTCCCTGTCAAAGGTGAAAGGCCCAATACTACTCCTTAACTAACCAAAGCCGTAGATATGATAATAAAGTCACCATTTATTTATTTATTTATAATTATTTATTTATTTATTTTTGAGTTGGAGTCTCACTCTGTCGCCCAGACTGAAGTGCAGTGGCTGCTCCTGGCCACCACAGCCTCGACCTGCTGGGCTCCGGCAATCCTTTCGCCTCAGCCTTCCGAGTAGCCGGAATTACAGGTGCGCGCTACCACGCCCGGCTGATTTTTTGATTTATTATAGAGACAAGGTCTCGCTGCCCAGGCGGGTCTCGAACCTGCGGGCTGAGGCAATCCACTCATCTCAGCCTCCCAAAAGCGCGGGATTACAGGCTGAACCACCGAGCCCTACTTATTTATTTATTTATTTATTTTTATTTTTGAGTTGGAGTCACTTTCTAACTCATGAATTTGTGAATTGGAAACGTCCAGCTGGCTGGCCTCTTGCAGAAGACAATGTGGTCAGGAAAAGATGAGACTTGCCTGTGCCAGGCCTTTCTGGTAGGAAACTTTAGCCACCCTTTCTTTCCCCTCTTCTTTCTCTCATAAACTTTGTTTTAAAACTTTGTTGGCCGCTCTAAAATTCATTTTAGGGTTGAGCCAAAGAACCCACGGGTTTGCACTGCAGCCCACCTGGCGCCAACCAGTGCCCAGCAGCTTCACCTTGGAAATGTAGCACATCAAGCTGTAGTCAGGGTAGATTCATCCTTTTTCACCTTTTTTTTTTCCCACAATGTGTCCGCTGCTGCCAGAAGTCTTCTTGGCCTTCAGTTCATTCCTTTTGCACAGATCTGGTAGTCTCGGCTGCGGCTTGCCACCAAGACGCTGCCCTGAGGCCGAGAGGGTGGAGGGCGTCGGGCCGATCGCTGGGACGCCCCCCCCCCCCTGCAATTCTCAGTCTTCCACCTAAGGCCCCTCTCCTCCTCCTCGGCTGGTCACTGACCCAACGCCACCTAGCCGCCACCTTTCTACCCCGCTGAGAGAATCCACGCGCCCGCCAGCTTTGCTGCCTTGCCCGCAGCTCCGCTCAGGGTCCCCGCATTCCGCCCTGGCCCCGCCTCCACCAGCTCCTGCTCCCGCATACTCTACCGCGGATTAGAGGCTGAGCCACAGAGCCTGGCGGCTGGTGAATTTCAAGTGAAATTGGCATTTGTGGCCGGGCGCTGTGGCTCATGCTGTAATACCAACCCACCCTCCCCCCAAAAATTGGCATTTGCAAGAGCCTTTTCGTAGATCGGGTGCAGCACTAGGTCGCTTCCAGTGGCTCACCTCAAGTGTGACTGTAGTGTGTTCTAATGACCCAGCTAAGTAGACAAAAATAAAATTTTTTTTGAGTTTCGGATTCTCACTTTGCTGCCCAGGCTGGAGTGCCGTAACACCATCACGGCTTGCTGCACTCTCTGCCTCTCAGGCTCAGGTGAGCCTCCCACCTCAGCTTCCCGAGTAGCTGGAACTACAGGCACACACCGCCATGCCTGGCTAGTTATGTTTGTTTGTTTGTTTTGGGGTTTTTTTGAGTTGGAGTCTCACTCTGTCGCCCAGACTGGAGTGCAGTGGCGACTCCCGGCCACTGCAGCCTCGACCTGCTGGGCTCTGGCGATCCTTCCACCTCAGCCTTCCAAGTAGCTGGAACTACAGGTGTGTGCTACCACGCCTGGCTAATTTTTGATTTATTGTAGAGATGAGGTCTCGTCAAGTTGCCCGGGCGGGTCTCGAACCCGCGGGCTCAGGCTTGGTTGTTCAGGCTGGTTTTGAACTCCTGGCTTCAAGTGATCAAGTGATTCTCCCACGTTGGTCTCCCAGAGTGCTGGAATGAAAGGTGTGAGCCAAAATAATGATGCTCAGTGACTGTAGATGATTGGTTCACAGTCAGGTAAATAGCATGTAGCCTTGGATCATGACCTATCCCATGTTGCTAGCAGTGTGGCCCGCCTGCAAATAACAAGACTGCCCCCTGAATCCCCCCAGGGAGGTGACTTCCTGGGAATGAACCTTCTCAGCATCTACAGATTAAGAATGTTGTACCTAATCAGAGATTAATCAACAATGCTTCCCCAGGAAGATCTTGATCAAAAGGGGGAAGCTGATAACCTCCAGGTCACATTATGCTAAGCAGGTATCTAAATTAATCCACCCAGCAGAGGCCATAGGACTCCACTGTAACATTCTTCTTCTGACTAAAAAATCGGATTGTAAGTTCCTTAAATGGTTGATTTACTGATCAATGTATAACCTGTTGAGGTTGAATAGGATACTGATTTATTTTAAGATTAGTTGAAGCATGAAGTTCTACTGATTATCCTGCATGCAGACATTTTTTTTAGCCCATATGATGTAATTTGTAGCTAATGATTGTAACTTCTGGATTGTACCCTCCAATGAAAAGACAACTCTGGTTGAGGTAGAGTTGTCTGGTATGAGGAGATCCCCTCTCCTCTTGTAAACTTTTCTATTAAAATCTTTCACTTTGTGACACACTCCAGAACACCTCCAACTTTGTTGGTGTCTTCCGGGTTGATCCTCATATTTGTTTTCCATAAACTTTTATCAAATGATTTCTGTAGCCTGAGCATGGTGGCTCATGCCTGTAATCTCAGTACTTTGGGAGGCGGAGGCGAGAGGATTGCCTGAGTTCAGGGATTTGAGACCAGCCTGAACAACATGGCGAGACCTCATATCTACAATAAATCAAAAAATTAGCCAGACATGGTGGCGCATGCCTGTAGTTCCAGCTACTTGGGAGGCTGAGGCAGAAGGATTGCCTGAGCCCAGCAGGTTGAAACTGCAATGGCTATAAGCATGCCACTGCACTCCAGCCTGGGTGACACAGTGAGTCTCTGACTCAAAAAAAAAATTTATTTCTGGGCACGGTGGCATATGCCTGTAGTCCCAACTGCTTGAGAGGCTGAGGCAGGAGGATTACTTGAAGCCAGGAGTTTGAGACCAGCCTGGGAAATATAGCAAGATCTTGTCTCTTAAATTAAAAAAAAAATCAAATCATTTCTGCCTCAACAGCCTCAATTTCAATCAACACGATCCTCCCTTCACCAAGATTGCATCTTATGTCTTCACTGATTGGATGGAATTTGCATTTTTTCATTTTCTTTCTTTTTTTTAAGATGAGGAAATATAGTTTATTTATTTATTTACTTTCTTTTATTTTAAAGATGTGAGGTACAATTTAGGTTTAAGTATACAAATGTTCATTATGCATGTACCCTTGTTAATGAGGTGTGTCCCCCACTTCCCCAGGCAGATTCCTGTTGGAGTATGAA
>NW_007251074.1:137722-142179 GCF_000164805.1 Carlito syrichta
CAACAGAGTGAGACTCCAACTCAAAAAAAAAAAAAGGTGAAAGGATAAAAGATGTATTTAAGAAATGTTCACTTCCCGCAGACAAGAAGTGGGCCTACACTCTAGATGGGTGTGGCCCCATAGCCCCCTGAGTCCTGGCTTAAATCCTTTTTCTTGAAGATGTTGCAGTCAGGTAGACATGACTGCCGTGACTTCCTTATTGACCACCTGCAAATGTCTTGGAGACCCTGTGACACAGAGACCCACTAATGTCTGTCCATATTATCACAACCCCTAGAGAAGGGCATGACAAGGATTCTAGTGCTCCTATACATTCCTGGACAACATTCCAGAGCTAATGGAGGGTGCACTTCCCCTTATCTCCTATGCATTCCCAGTGGGCAGCTTCAGGGGATCCTTGACTTCCCTGTAGACAGTGCCCAATCTACTGGAAGATCACATCCCCACCTGCTCCCTGCTCTGAGCAGTCACAAGTCCTGAGATCTGCATAACTTTTGTAATCACAAGTTTTGTGACTTGTACAATGTTTGCCCAATGCATGATGTCTTAAGCCTTGTAAACTCCCTTTATTCTAGGCAAGCTTGATTGCTGTCTCTGCCGGGCCCTACCAACAAAAGCCATGAGACACCTCTGATGCCTGGCACCAGGAAGTCTGTGTTCTGAAAAGACAAAGTCAGCAAAGTTAATCTTTACCTAAAGTATGCGTCTTTCCAAAACATAGTCTCTACTTCTTCCTCATTGTGTCAGGGTTTAGGAACAAGATTAAAAAAATGCATTTCTCCAGGATATAGCCTCTGCTTTCCCATCATTGTGTTAGGGTTTAAGAATAAGATAAAAAATGGCTTCCCAGTCTTGGTCTGTCCTTTCATTCCCCACTCCTGCTCTTGGAAATATTCTTATGATCCTGAGAAACAGAGCAAAGATCAATCTTCTGTAACTGCTTCCTGTTGAGGTAGGCCATAGAGATAGATGTCCCTACCTATCTATTTCCAAGAGCAAGAACAGGAGACAGTGGGACATTAACCAAATACTATTTGGATCTAATAAAACATCGAGTGAGAGCACAGGCAAAAATTATTAAGCAAATGATGATGAAAAAAACTATTGCCCCAAAAACAATGCTGGAAAAGTGAAAGTAATCCCATACATTATATGTATGATTAGCTAAAGCCTCTAATTTGTTAACATAAGTTGGAATATTCCCTTGTAAATTATCTGTAGTTGTACTTTAATAAGAAAATACAGTCACTTTGACAAAGTCTGAAGAAAAATTGAAAACATTAGAGACATGCAGTTAGGTTGTAGATTAAATTGAGAATTTAAGACAGGTAAACATTGGCAAGAGAAAACTGTCTCCTTTGTTTTGTTTTGTTTTGTTTTGTTTTTTGAGTTGGAGTCTCACTCAGTCGCCCAGACTGGAGTGCAGTGGCCGCTTCCGGCCACCGCAGCCTCGCCTGCTAGGCTCCAGCGATCCTTCCGCCTCAGCCTTCCGAGTAGCCGGAATTACAGGCGTGCACTACCATGCCTGGCTGATTTTTTGATTTATTGTAGAGATGAGGTCTCGCTGCCCAGGCGGGTCTCGAACCCACGGGCTCAAGCAATCCACTCACCTTAGCCTCCCAAAGGCACAGGATTACAGGCTGAGCCACTGAGCCCGGCTTTCCTTTGTTTTTATAATAGGTCTGATACAGGTTCTCAACGATGGATATGCTAGAGGGTGAAGCCCAGATTATTTTTTTATTTATTCTATGTTGTATAGTAATTCTTGTGCCTGATCTGCAGGAAGCTCTGGAGGAGGGTGTGGGGCAGGTGTGTTTCCTGGGGCTTGTTTCTTATCCCACCCTAGAGAGACTGAATTGGGAACTTGAAGAGTTTAAGTATTAAGATTTTTAAAAGCATATGTTATAACACTAGATTACAGTAGTTATTACAAAAGTTACTTATTTAGCCAAAGTGGTAGTCCAAAGATTTTGAAAAGAAAAAAAACCTCACTTTTTTGTAACAAAGACAGTGGGGGGGAAGAAAACATCCGCTTTTTTGTAGCAAAGACAGTGGGGGAGGGCTAACTGAATTTTGTTTCTTTCTTCCCCTCTCTGCTGTTTAAAGGAGAAAATTCTTTTGGAGATTGTTAATTAAGAAGCTCATGTTTGACCAGGCTCCGTGGCTCAGCCTATAATCCCAGTACTTTGGGAGGCCGAGGTGAGTGGATTGCCTGAACCCACAGGTTTGAGACCTGTCTGGGCAACTTGGCGAGACCTCATCTCCAAATCAAAAATTAGCCAGGCATGGTAGCATGTGCCTATAGTTCCAGCTACTTGGAAGGTTGAGGTGGAAGGATCGCTGGAGCCCAGCAGGTCGAGTCTGCAGTGGCCGGGAGTGGTCACTACACTCCAGTCTGGGTGACAGAGTGAGACTCTAACTCAAAAAAAAAAAAAAAAAGAAGAAGCTCATGTTTGGTTTCTGAGTAGCATTTTGGCTTAGCATTAGTGTAGTTGATATCAATAGTCAATTCATAGAATCTTTTTGTAACCTTAAGTGTTTACAGAATTCCTTTGAGAGGACAACAATAGATTTAGGTTAAGAGCATGCTATTGAGAGACCCAGGAAACCAAGAAACTTATTTGCTAAGTTTCTAACTAAAAGTAGTGTTTAGTTCACTGTATTTCATATATCCCCACCTCATGTTTACTATATATTTTGTGTATTCCTACCTCATGTATTTTATGAAATTTTAGTACTTTAAATCCTACCTCAGACCCCGTAGAATTAGGCTTATGTCGGGTTTTAAGCAGTGTTTGTATTTAGAACTCTTGGGTTAAGCATTGTCAGCCCCAAATTAGCAGACTAACTTATGCTTTTACAACGGGATGTAAATGATAAAGCGATAAGCCCCTTTCAGACATTCCTACAAGGTGGCAGCAGACTCAGAGGCGCCAGCTGCTCTCTATCACCGGTTTTTATCCCAGTGATAATTTACACGCAGTGGCTATGTAAACCTGCAGGGAACAAAGACTTTTATAAAAGTAACCGCCTTGCTATAATAAGCTTGTGATATTTTATAAATTCCCAGAATTAGTATATGATTTTCTACCCCACATTCACTGTATGAGTTTGCAGCATTCATATTTAAAACTTTGTTAAGTTTGGCTTTTGTTGTCCCATAATGACCATGTTATGTTATGTAAATGTTAAGCAAACAAGCTTTCCTAAGCATACCTTGGGATGGAAACTTAAAGGGCTAATGTAACCCTTTGCCTGCCGGCTCAGGTTACTTCATACGCAGGGACTGTATGGACCTAACTTATCTAACATTCCACTCGGCCCATTACGTGGGTTTCTGTCAATCACGGGCAGCACCCACCAATACCAAGTGTTCCCGTACCCATT
Organism: Carlito syrichta; assembly: GCF_000164805.1. NCBI lineage: Eukaryota > Metazoa > Chordata > Mammalia > Primates > Tarsiidae > Carlito > Carlito syrichta. Next base: position 141,110 of record NW_007251074.1, read on the forward strand.
AGGAGAAATTACCCAATCATGTAAAATCAAGTTTGGAGTTCTTTCCCCTCCCTCTGTAATTGTGCATAAAAACTGCTTGCCATTATGAATCGGGGCTCTCGTCCCTGAAGCTGCTGCTTCGGGTGTGAGCCCAGACTCGAGCCTGAATAAAGACCCTCGTGTGTTTGCATTGGAGCTGGCTCTTTGTGGTCTCTATCTCTCTCATTAGAGTCCCGGGTTCAACACCTTTTATGTATTTTTTCCACAAACCTTTCACATATCATGTGTTACATACTCATACCATTTTTGACATGCTTGAACCTTCTATTTTTGTCCTATATTTTCCTTTCTTTAAATAACCAGCCATTCTATTATAGAACAAAGATGTACCATATGAGATCCTTTCCTATACAAAATTATTTCTTTTTCCTTTATATTTTTTCCTTACCAAAAACATACCTTTATAGTAACAACTTCCTTTACATTTTTCCTTTGCTTTCTGGTTTCTTTCTTTACCTTTTTACAGATAATTGTTTTATATTTATTCTTTGAATTAATCTTTAGTAACCTTTGATTAAGATATGGCTATATGATTCCAACATGGATGGCCAGGACCAAATGGCTGGCATTTGTGTTAATTAAGACATTAATTTGGGTTCCAGTGCTCTAATATTCACCTGGGGGTTTTGGGGTGATGGTGAGCCTGTGCCAGGCACTTTAGCGGATTTCCAGGGCTCTTTAGTGGCTACCATTTCTGAACCAAGTGTTCTCTCCTCTTTTCAGAAGAGAATGTACCTACTTCTCAGAAGAGAGTGTACTTTTTGACCTGCATGGTGGACAAGGTCCAAGAGGTTAAGGCCTTTTTAGGGCAACTATGCTTTCAGTGCCCCCACAGACTGTACCCATAAGCAACAGATATCATTCCCTTAGCAGGTTTATTCATTTATTTATTTATTTATTTATTTTGAGTTGGAGTCTCACTCTGTCACCCAGACTGGAGTGCAGTGGTCGCTCCCGGCCACCGCAGCCTCGACCTGCTGGGCTCCAGCGATCCTTCCACCTCAGCCTTCCAAATAGCCAGAACTACAGAC
>NW_007251074.1:142199-143001 GCF_000164805.1 Carlito syrichta
TGGCAGCAGACTCAGAGGCGCCAGCTGCTCTCTATCACCGGTTTTTATCCCAGTGATAATTTACACGCAGTGGCTATGTAAACCTGCAGGGAACAAAGACTTTTATAAAAGTAACCGCCTTGCTATAATAAGCTTGTGATATTTTATAAATTCCCAGAATTAGTATATGATTTTCTACCCCACATTCACTGTATGAGTTTGCAGCATTCATATTTAAAACTTTGTTAAGTTTGGCTTTTGTTGTCCCATAATGACCATGTTATGTTATGTAAATGTTAAGCAAACAAGCTTTCCTAAGCATACCTTGGGATGGAAACTTAAAGGGCTAATGTAACCCTTTGCCTGCTGGCTAAGGTTACTTCATACGCAGGGACTGTATGGACCTAACTTATCTAACATTCCACTCGGCCCATTACATGGGTTTCTGTCAATCATGGGCAGCACCCACCAATACCAAGTGTTCCCGTACCCATTAGGAGAAATTACCCAATCATGTTAAATCAAGTTTGGAGTTCTTTCCCCTCCCTCTGTAATTGTGCATAAAAACTGCTTGCCATTATGAATCGGGGCTCTCGTCCCTGAAGCTGCTGCTTCAGGCGTGAGCCCAGACTCGAGCCTGAATAAAGACCCTCGTGTGTTTGCATCGGAGCTGGCTCTTTGTGGTCTCTATCTCTCTCATTAGAGTCCCGGGTTCAACACACCATGTTCAAGACAGTTGCTTGACCAAGAGCAGTTGTCCTGAACAGAGCCAATCTTATCTCCTGTATTCCCTCTTTAACACCCTCTCCACACAGCCATGGGT
>NW_007251074.1:143021-151482 GCF_000164805.1 Carlito syrichta
TCGACCTGCTGGGCTCCAGCGATCCTTCCACCTCAGCCTTCCAAATAGCCAGAACTACAGACGCATGCCACCACATTTGGTTAATTTTTGTGATTTATTGTAGAGACGAGGGCTCACCAAGTTGTCCAGGGTGGTCTCGAACCCGCAGGCTCAGGCAATTCTCTTGCCTCGGCCCCCCAAAGTGCTGGGATTACAGGCTGAGCCACCACACCCGGCCTCAGTCCGTCCTTTCAATTCCCACTACTGCCAATCCTGCTTTCCCGCTGCCCTCCCGGCAGTTTCCCACTACTGCCAATAATTCTCTTATAGTATTATGGTAGATGTTTGAGGTCTGCTTATGACTGAGAACATGTGATACTAAGTTCTTTGTTTCTGTGAAATACTGAGTGATCACTCAGTATTATATACTCTAATTCCATCCAGATTGCTGTGAAGTTCATGATTTTGTTCTTCCTGATAACTGCGTGATATTTTTTCATTTTCTTAAGGAGTAGTGGGCTGGGTAGTGGTGGAACAAGAGTACAGACTCTGGAGACAGACTGCCTGGGTCCAAATGCTCGTTCTACTTTGTAACTGTATGACCTTGGGCAAGTTCCTTAACTTCTCTGTGCTATAGTTGCTCCAGCCCAGGAGGTAGAGGCTCAGGTGATCCTTCCACCTCAGCCTCCCAAGTAGCTAGGGCTAAAGATGAGCATCACCACACTTGGCTATTTAAAAAAAAAATTGTAAAGATGAGGTCTCACTATATTGTCTAGGCTGGTCTTGAACTGCTGGCCTCAAGCGATCCTCCTGCCTCAGCCTCCCAAAGTGCTGGAATTACAGGCATAATCTATTGAGCCTGGCCCCCCACAAAATCTTAATATGTTGAGATGCTGAGGCGAATGGATTGCCTGAGCCCATGAGTTTGGGATCAGTCCAGGCAATTTGGTGAGACCTTGTCTCTACAATGCATAAAAAATTATCCAGGCGTGGTAGAGTGTGCCTGTAGTTCTGGCTACTTGGAAGGCTGAGGTGGAAGGATTGCTGGAGCCCAGCAGGTTGATGCTGGGGTGGTCATGAGTGTGCCACGCACTCCAGCCTGGGTAACAGAATAAGATGCCAACTCAAAAAAAAAAAAATCTTAACATAATCCCGGGGTTTGCTCAGCTCTTGGATTCACATCTATAGGTGACACAGTAGACATGGAGTTAAGGACAAAGTGGCATTTACAAGACTCCACAGTTTTTTATTTTTTATTTACTTATTTTTTTGAGTCAGAGTCCCACTCTGTTGCCCAGGCTGTAGTGCAGTGGCATACTCACGACCACTGCAGCCTTGACCTGCTGGGCTCAGGTGATCCTTCCGCCTCAGCCTTCCAGGTAGCTTGAACTACAATTGCACACCACCACACCCGGCTATTTTTTGATTTATTGTAAAGACGAGGTCTTGCCAAGTTGCCCAGACTGGTCTTGAACCCCTGCACTCAGGCAGTCCTCTCACCTCCACCTCCCAAAGTGCTGGGATTAAAAGAGTTAGCCCGCTGCACCCGGTCACGTGTAGAGTCTTAAGTCTCCACTTTCTCACACCAGCATCTAGAATTAGGATAAAGTAAGAAGAATAAATATTACATTGTGTATTTGTGACACTTGGTAGGTGGTTCAAAGATGAGAAGTGTAACCAGTATCGTAAATGACAGAACCAAGACCAATGCTGGCTCTGTCTAGTAATACCTGAGCCTATTCCAGTGAAATTGATGAGGGAGACAAGTTCAGAAAACACTGGGATCCACATGGGTGCCCTATCAGAGGGAGAAGGACTCCGTATCACTACATCAGCTGTGAAAAAAGACGGAAGAATTAGTGTCGTCTCTAAGTTCATCATTATGGGTCAAGAGTGGGACCTGGTGGGGACTCTCTTCCACCCACCAGGCAAGTCCTACTTGTTCCCTGGGTCCTGCCTGTCCCTTCTCAGGAGCTCACCCTATCCATCACCTCAATCTCTTGTGCCTTCTACTCTACCTCTCTACTGGCCCCTCACAGGCAATATTTAAACATGATCACATCTCTCTCAAGAAAGATAAAATCCTCCCCATTGTTTTCTTCAGCTACTGTCCTCCTTCCTCCCTTCACAGTCAGATTTCTCCCAGAGTTTTCTTTTCTTTTTCTTTTTCTTTTTTGATTCAGACTCTCACTCTGTCCCCCAAGCTGGAGTACAGTGGCACACTCATGGCCACTGCAGCCTCCGCCTGCTGGGCTCAGGCCATCCTTCCACCTCAGCCTTCCAAGTAGCTGGGAATCATAGGCATGTGCCACCACACCCAGGTATTTGTTTGTTTGTTTGTTTTTTCAGCTTATTGTAAAGACGAGGTCTCACCAAGTTTCCCTGGCAGGTCTTGAACCCCTGGGCTCAGGTAATTCTCTCACCTCCACATCCCAAAGTTCTGGGATTACAGGTATGAGCAACTGCACCCAGCCCCAAGAGTTTTCTTTGCTTGTTACCATTTCTCCACCGGCCACGGTCTTCAGTCTCCCAGTATAGATCCCACTACACTGTGTCACAAACATTGCTTTTGCTGAGGTCACCAGTGATCATCATGTTGCCAAGCCTGATGTATGCCTTTATACACTAGATGGACTCTCATCTTTCTCAGCATCTCAGCATCATCCTCCTAGTGCCGGGTTATATAGGCCTTTTTGCGCTCAGCTGCTAATAAATGTACCACATAGAGTAGGTACAGTGGATTACACCTGTAATTCCAGCACTTTGGGAAGCTGAGGTGGAAGGAACACTTGAGGTCAGGAGTTTGAGACTAGCCTAGGCAACATAGTGAGACCTCGTCTCTACAAAAAATTAAATTATTATAGTTTCTAATTATTCACCCTTCCTTGTATTGTGCCCTTTGTGATGTGGACTTTGAAGTTCCTCCCAGGCCCCCAGGAAAGGTAGACTATTAATTGGGCACAGTGGCTCACACTTGTAATCCCAACACTTTGGGAGGCCAAGGCAAGAGGATTGCTTGAGGCCAGGAGTTCAAGACCAGCCTGGTCAATTCAGCAAGACCTCATGTCGCTACAAAAAAAAAAAATTCAATAGAAGTGGATTATACTTTCACAGTCCACTGGTGTTGGGATTGACCACGTGACTTGCTTCAGTCAATGGGGTGTGGGAGGAAGTAAGGATGTGCCACAATGAGCCCAGGACTTCAGAGGCATTGCAGGTGTCTACTAGCTTTGCTGGTGCTACTGCCATTGTCACAGAAAGAAAATGCCCTGGTTCCTGAAGAATGAGAGACACACAGAGCAGAGAGCGCTTCCAGCAGACCCAGTGACTGACATTGGAGCAGGGATGTGACATGTGATACTTACTGCTGTATCCCACTGAGTTGGGGGTAGTTTGTTTGATAGCACTGCTGTGGTAATAGAAGCCTCATACACCACACCCTCCCTAAAACAGCCATGAGAGCCAGGTGTGGTGGCTCACACCTACAATCCCAGCACTTTGGGAGGCTGAGGCAAGAGGATGGCCTGAGTCCATGGGTTCAAGGCCAGCCTAGGCAACATGGTGAGACTTCGTTTCTACAGTAAATAAAAAAAATAGCTGGACATGGTGGCACATGCCTGTAGTTTCAGCTATTTGGAAGGCTGAGGTGGAAGGATCACCTGAGCCCAATAGGTCAAGGCTGCGGTGGCCGTGCACATGCCACTGCACTACAGCCTGTGTGACAGAATGAGAATACAACTCAAACACAAAATAATAAAAATAAAACAGTCATGGGGCTGGACATAGTGGTTCACACCTGTAATCCTAGCATTTCGCGAGGCCAAGGTGGGAGGATCACTTGAGACCAGGAGTTCGAGACCAGCCTGGGCAACATAGTGAGACCCTGGTCTCTAAAATAATTTTAAAAAAATTTTTTAATAAAAAAAATTAGGCTGAGCATGATGGCTCATGCCTGTAATCTAGCATTTTGGGAGGTGGAGACAAGAAGATTACCTGAGTCCAGATGTTTGAGACCAGTCTGGGCAACTTGGTGAGATCTCGTCTCTACAATAAATAAAAAAAATTAGCCAGGTGCGGTGGTGTGCACCTGTAGTTCCAGCTACTTGGAAGGCTGAGGTGGAAGGCTCGCCTAAGCCCAGTGGACCGAGGCTATTGACAGCCATGAGTGTGCCACTGCACTCCAACTCAGAGACAGTGAGACTCAGACTAAAAAAAAAAAAAAAATTAAAGCAGTCATGGACCTCAAAAAGTGGTCAGTCTAGAAATCCAAGCTGATCACCAATGGCTTTCTTTTTTTTTTTTTTGAGTCGGAGTCTTACTCTGTCACGCAGGCTGGAGTGCAGCGGCATGCTCACGGCCACCACAGCCTCAACCTGCTGGGTTCAGGTGATCCTTCTTCCTCAACCTTCCAAGTAACTGGAACTACAGGCATGAGCCACCCTGCCTGGGTAATTTTTTGATTTGGTGTAGAGATGAGGTCTCACCAAGTTGGCCAGCATAGTCTTGAACCCCTGGACTCAGGCAATCCTCCTGCCTCGGCCTCCCAAAGTGCTGGGATTACAGGCTTGAGTCACCGCGCCTGGCCACCGATAGCTTTCTTAAGATACCCCTGCTTCTCTTCCTGTATGTGATATTATGATTATATATAGTGGTTTTCAGTCACGGTTCCTAGCTGATACCTCCTATAACCATTGCTGCCATCTTTTTTATAATGTTGGGGCCCTTCAGGCCTTGGGAAGCAGAATCTCTCCCTGGGAACTTCTCCTCTTCCTTTCACCTGCCCAAGGCAGGACTAGAGTCTGACTGTAGCACGTAAGACCCTCATTCCAGAGAGGGTCCTGTCCTGTACTCTGGAGGAAGGAAGGCTGCACAGAGAGGCCGAGAAGAATCCGAAAGATAGGTTTTGCTGGGTTTGGATCACATCTTCTGTGCCTAATCACATATCGGCATGGTTGTCCATCCTGGACATCCAGTGACATCATGGACAACCACTGAATTCTCCATAAAAGGCCCAGAGGACAGGGAGCTTTCAGATAGCCAAACACATGGAGGTTCCTGGAGGGTGGCGTGCCCAGAGAGGGCACAGAAGCTCTTCCCCCATATATCTCTTCATCTGTTTGTTTTTCTTTTTCTTCCTGTTTTTTTAAATCATTTTTTATTTTTTGAGTTGGGGTCTCGCTCTGTCGCCCAGGCTGGAGTGCAGTGGCATGATCACAGTTTACCATAGCCTCGACCTGCTGTGCTCAGGCAGTCCTTCCACCTGCGTAGCTAGGCGCCTCACCACGCCCAGCTAATGTTTTGATTTTTTGTAGAGACGAGGTTTCACATTATTGCCCAGGCTGGTCTTCAACTCCTGGGCTCAGGCATTCCTCTTGTCTTGGTCTCCCAAAATGCTAGGATTACAGGCATGAGCCACCATGCCAGGCTTCGTCTATTCATCTGTATCCTCTGTCATATCTTTTATTTATTTTATTTCCTTGTTTTTTAGAGATGAGGTCTTGCTATGTTTCCCAGGCTGATCTCAAACTCCTGGGCTCAAGCAGTCCTCCCACCTCAGCCTCCCAAAGTGCTAGAATTACAGGCATGAGCCACCTTGCCCAGTCACTTGCAAGATCTTTTATAATAAACCAGTAACTGTATTTCCCTGAGTTCTGTGAGCCACTTCTGCAAATTAATCAAAACCAGGGAGGGCGTCACAGGAACCCAAACTTGCAGCTGGTGAATCAGAAGCTCTGGAGGCCCACACTTGCAACTAGTGTCTGGGGCAGGGAGAGAGGCAGTCTTGAGGACTGATCCCTCACTCTGTAGGGTCTGATACTATCTCTAGGTAGATAGTGTGGGAACTAAATTGGACAACCAGCTGGTGTCTGCTTCTTGGTGTTGGAGATAAACTTTCACACCTTTGAGACAGAAGTCTTCTGTGTTGATGATTGTTGTGGTGGTATAAACATAGAGAAAAAAACATGATTTGAGAGTGTTTTCCTGAAACATGGCATCTTGGTGGTGGAAGAAATGGAAGGTTCTAAAAAGGAGAAATGTCAGCTCTTGGAAGGTTGTGAGAATCCCAAATTGCAACATCAGAATTTGCAATCTGGGGTCTTTATGTTTGGACCTCATGGAAGGTGACTGAAAGTATTATGGTCACAATTTTTGGGTCCAGGAAGCCACCAACGGTGACATAAGGTAACTGAATTTTGTTCCAGTTTTCTACAAAGGAATATCCATTTTTTCCCCCTTGGTTGGTATGTATGAGCATAAATTCCCAGTGATCAATATTTATGAACATTAACACAGTCTATGCTTCTGAAAACAATCAAATATTCATTATGACATCCTGAAGCCCTTTCTGGCAAAATCTGTTTCCTGAGTTATGTACCCCTTAGTACCAGCCAGAGTTCCACCAGCCAGATTTTCAGCAGCAGCAATCATTTCAGCCATATTTTACAGCTAAGGCATCTAGAACATTCTTTTTTGTTTGTTTTTTAAAAACAAAGTTTATTAGAGAAAGAAGAGAGGCAAGAAAGGGAGAAATACCAGAGCTGGCATGAACGAGAGAAACCTAGAACATTCTTGTTTCTAAACTATTCCACCTTTGCACTGCCAAGCTAGTGTGTTTTATAGTGAGCTTTCTCTAATATGTGTGGCCCATTCATGAAAAGGTATGAGGGAGAATTGAGCTGGCTCTATAGCAAAGTACTCTGAACACACACACACACACACACACACACACACACACACACACACACACACCCTCTGGCTATAAGGGGAATCTCCACAGCTGGATGAGGATAAAATACCACATCAGGCTCTAAACCTCATGTCAGACCTCTAGTGTTCATCGATACCAGTGTTTTCCTCTTCTTCGACACGCAGCTTAGTAATATTCTCCAGCCTCCGCTGCACTGAGAAGCCACACAAAATTTAAGAGATTACAACAGGTCTTGTAATCCCAGCACTTTGGGAGGTGGAGGTCAGAGGATTGCCTGAGTCCAGGGGTTTGAGACCAGCCTGGGCAACTTGGCGAGACCGTGTCTCTACAATAAACCAAAAAAAAAAAAAAAAAAAATTTAGGCGGGCATGATGATGCATGCCTATAGTTCCAGCTACTTGGAAGGCTGAGGCAGAAGGAGCGCCTGAGCCCAGCAGGTTGAGGCTATAGTGGCCATGAGCATGCCACTGCACTCCAGCCTGGGCAACAGAGTGAGACTCCGATTCAAAAAAAAAGAAAGGACGATACTTGTGCCCTCTTCTGTTTGACTCTGTCACCCATTCTAACTGATTAAAATGTCTCCCAGTCTGTGTTGTGGGACCACATGGTTATTTTATTTTATTTTATTGTTTGAGTTGGGGTCTCACCCTGTCACCCAGGCTGGAACGCAGTCGTGTGATCATAGCTCACCACAGCCTAGACCTCCTGGATTCAGGTGATCCTTCTGCCTCAACCTCCCAAGTAACTAGGACTACAGGTGCACACTACCATGTCCAGTTTATTTTTAAATTTCTTTTATTTACTTATTTATTTGGTCTCACTATGTTACCCAGGCTGGTCTCGAACTCATGGACTCAAGCGATCCTCCTGCCATGGCCTCCCAGAGTACTGGGATTACAGGCATGGGCCACCATGCCTGGCCTACATGGTCTTTTTGCCATCGTGCCCATGAATTCCAAGCCCATTGTCTGGACTTAGAATATTTATTCAAGACAAGACACAGTGACTCAAGTCTATAATCCAAGCACTTTGGGAGGCTGAGATGAGAGGACTGCCTGAGCCCATGGATTCGAGACCAGCCTGGGCAACTTGGTGAGACCTCATCTGCACAGTAAATAAAAAAATTAGCTGAGTGTGGTGGAGTATACCTGTAGTTCCAGCTACTCGGAAGACTGAGGCGAAAGAATCACCTGAGTCCAGCAGTTCGAGGCTGTGGTGGCCATAAGTGTGCCACTGCACTCCAGCCTGGGCAACAGAGTGAGATTCTGACTCCCAAAAAAAAAAAAAAAAAAAAAAAAAAAAAAAAACCCAGAATATTCAATATCCCACCTTTACATTATTGGCTCTCCACGTGCCACTACCTCCAGGTTCTAACCAGACATGTTGAGAAAATCTCTTGGTTTCTCAGAGCTGAAACTCACATAAGTGGCCCTGCTCTGCCTGTGCACAAAGAAAGCAAGGGGAGAGATATTTTAGGGTGCTGTTTTTGCTTACCCGGATCTGGCATCCTTCTTCTAAAGCCAAAACAGAGAACATGGTACTGGTGGGTGAACCAGTCACTTTGAGAGGACAACAATAGATTTAGGTTAAGAGCATGCTATTGAGAGACCCAAGAAACCAAGAAACTTATTTGCTGTAAAAGTAGCGTTTAGTTCACTATATTTCATATATCCCCACCTCATGTTTACTATATATTTTGTGTATTCCTACCTCATGTATTTTATGAAATATTAGTACTTTAAATCCTACCTCAGACCCCGTAGAATTAGGAAT
>NW_007251074.1:151724-157312 GCF_000164805.1 Carlito syrichta
TTCAAACATTCCTACAAGGTGGCACCAGACTTAGAGGAGCCACTCCTCTCTAGGTGGGCTTTATCACCGGTTTATATCTCAGTGATAATTTACACGCAGTGGCTATGTAAACCTGCAGGGAACAAAGACCTTTATAAAAGTAACTGCCTTGCTATAATAAGCTTGCTATTATAAATTCCCAGAATTAGTATATGATTTTCTACCCCACATTCACTGTATGTGTTTGCAGCATTCATATTTAAAACTTTGTTAAGTTTGGCTTTTGTTGTCCCATAATGACTATGTAAAGGTTAAGCAAACAAGCTTTCCTAAGTAAGCCTTGGGCTGGATCGGTAAACTAAAAGGGCGAATGTAACCCTTTGTCTGCCGGCTCAGGTTACTTCATAAGCAGAGATTGTATGGACCTAACTTATCTAACATTTCACTCGACCCATTACGTGGGTTTCTGTCAATCACAGGCAGCACCCACCAATACTAAGTATTCCCGTACCCATTAGGAGAAATTACCCAATCATGTAAAATCAAGTTTGGAGTTCTTTCCCCTCCCTCTGTAATTGTGCATAAAAACTGCTTGCCATTGTGAATCGGGGCTCTGGTCCCTGAAGCTGCTGCTTCGGGCGTGAGCCCAGACTCGAGCCTGAATAAAGACCCTCGTGTGTTTGCATCGGAGCTGGTTCTTTGTGGTCTCTATATCTCTCTCATTAGAGTCCCGGGTTCAACAACCTAAGCTGGCTTTTGTCCATACTCAGAACCATTCATCCATGACCCCACAACACCCCCACCAGCTTCCAGCTTCCAGCTTCTCTAGGGCCACTTTGCCAAGGAACAAAATGATCTCCCAATCTTAAGGGCGCCTGTGATCTGACTCTCCCAGGAACACCACACAGTTGCATTTATCCCACGATAAACTCTAAGGCTACACTGAGGACCCAGGTGGCCAGGCAATGAGTTTGTAGAGCCCGTTGGCAGTGCTTTGTCAGCATCCTTTTTTTTTTTTTTTGGAGTCGAAGTCTCACTCTATTGCCCAGTCTGAAGTGCAGTGGCACATTTACAGCCACTGCAGCCTCTACCTGCTGTGCTCAGGCAATCCTTCCGCCTCAGCCTTCCAAGTAACTAGAACTAACGGCGTGTGCCACCATGCCCAGCTAATTTTTTTGATTTATTGTAGAGACAAGGTCTTGCCAAGTTGCCCAAGCTGGTCTTGAACCCCTGGGCTCAGGCAAACCTCTCACTTCTGCCTCCCAAAATGCTGGAATTACAGGCGTGAGCCACTGCACCCGACGTCAGCATACTTTCTACCTGCACAATTTACAGAGTCGATTCGCCCAACCAGGTGGCACTGCTTACACCTCAGGGTGCCTGATACCCCAGGATTATATGGGTGCCTGGTGGCAGTACTGTGAGGTCCCAGATCCAGGAGCAGCAGGAAGACCAGAGAGAGCCCTGGTGAGCTGGGGTGGAACTTTGCCTCGCTTCAGACGTAACCACAGGAAAAGCTTCAGAAGTTTCTGACCACACCCCTTTATCTGTGAAAGATTAGCAAGTCAGGGCTCATCCATCCCATTATTTAGTCTTATATATACCCTGTCTCTGCTTATACACATGTCCCCAGGATTCTAAGCTCCTTTTTTGCTTTGAGGCACTTAGGAGAAGACTGCTGCTGATAGGTGGGTGTGGTGATGCACACCTATAGTCCCAGCTACTCGGGAGGCTGAGGTGGGAGGATCACTTGAGCCCAGGAGTTTGAGACCATTTTGAGCAACACAGTGAGACTCTGTCTTAAAAAGAAAAAAATGACAACAACAACAAAAGAAGACTGCTGGAGCCCCAGCTAAATCATCCACTTACCAGGAAGCTGGTAGGAGACACTCTGAGTAACTGTTAGAAATTGAGATTTTTGGGTGTGGACAACTCCCTTAGTGCTTGCTCCCTTGCAGCATACTCAATAAATCAGTTTTTCTACTCTAAAAAAAAAAAAGAAAAAGGGAAAAGAAATTGAGATTTTTTTCCCACAAGAAACAGAGACTCTCAAAAATGTGTCTTGGCTGGGTACAGTGGCTCATACCTGTAATGCCAGTACTTTGGGAGGCAGAGGCAAGAGGATTGCCTGAGCCCCAGGGTTCAAGACCAGCCTGGGCAACTTGGTAGGACCTTGTTTCTACAATAAATCAAAAAAATTAGCTGGGCATGGTGGCGCATACCTGTAGTTCCAGCTACTTGGAAGGTTGAGGTGGAAGGATCACTTGAGCCCAATAGGTCAAGGCTGTGGTAGCCGTGAGCTTGACTCCAGCCTGGGCGACAGAGTGAGACTCCAACTCAAAAACAAAAAAAAAATGTCTTGAGTATATTTGAAGTTTTATTTCTCTTGTGTAACAAGAAATCCAGAGAAAGGTAGTTCAGAGCTGATAGGTTAGGCATTTTGACCCCACCAGGGACCCAGGGCCCTCCAGCTCCTGACTCTTATTCGCAGGCTGAGTCTTCATCCTCATGTTTACATAATGACTGCCAATGTCCAAGCAATTCCACATACTTTGTGGCGGGAGAGGGGAGAGGGAGAAAGGGCCACATACAAAAGGCTTGGATTGCCAGTTGACTTCCTCTGACAACTCATTGATCCGAATTGTGTCATGTGACTGCTCCCAGCTTTACGGTAAGCTAGAAAATGTGTTTTTTGAGTGGCATTTATTGACACCCTGAATAAAATTGAGATTCTATTACTCAGAAAGAAGGGGAGAATGGATATTGGAAGGCAACCAGCAGTCCCTTCTGCACTAGGAAAGGACTGTGTTAGCTGGTCCTGGTGGCTCACGCCTGTCATCTCAGCACTTTGGGAGGCCCAGATGAGAAGATTGCCTGAGCCCATGAGCTCAAGACCAGCCTGAGCAACTTGGTGAGACCTCTACAATAAATCACAAAATTAGCTGGGTGTGGTGGTACACACTTGTAGTTCCAGCTACTTGGATGGCTGAGGTAGAAGGAGCCCAGCAAGGTCAAGGCTGCAGTGACCATGAGCAGCCTGGGTGTCAGACTCCAATTCAAAAAAAAAAAGAAAGAAAGACTGTGCCACCGGACTTAGAAACACATATTGCCATGTGTGGCAAGCTGGGTGTGGCCAGAGTCACAAGTGTGAAAGTATGCACCAAGATGGTTATGAATTAAGGTAGGTTTGGCTGAGTGCAGTGACTCGAGCCTGTAATCCCAGCACTTCGGGAGGCCGAGGTGAGGGGATTACCCGAGCCCACGGGTTCAAGACCAGCCTGGGCAATTTGGAGAGACCTTATCTCTACAATAAATCAAAAAATTAGCCGGGCATGGTAGCGTGCACCTGTAGTTCTGGCTACTTGGACAACTGGGGCAGAAGGATTGCCGAAGCCCAGCAGGTTGACGCTGGGGTGGCCATGAGTGTGCCACTGCACTCCAGCCTGGGCGACAGAGTGAGACTCCAACTGGAAAAAAAAAAATAGGCATGAGCTAGAGGGGTGTTTTTATAAGAGGGGTTCAGCATGGGCCAGGAGGAATTGTCTTTGAGGGTGGTCAGCAAAAGGAAATTTCCAGAGATTTGTGAAGCAGCTCACTCTGTTGCCAAGGTTGGAGTGCAGTGGCACGCCTACAGCCACCACAACCTCGACCTGCAGGACTCCGGCGATCTTTCCACCTCAGCCTTCCAAGTAGCAGGAACTACAGGCACGCACCCCCACACCCAGCTAACTTTTTGAATTTTTGTAGAGACAAGGTCTCGCCAAGTTGTCCAGGCTGGTCTCGAATCCCGGGACTCAGGCAATCCTCTTGCCTCTGCCTCCCAAAGTGCTGGGATTATAGGCATGAGCCACCATGCCCGGCTGATACCGCAACTCTTAAAAGAAAAATTACGCAGGCCAGGAAATTAAGATATATACTCCTAAATAATGCATGATTTAAAGAGATCATCTCAATCAAAATTGCTAAATACTTAGACTTGAACTTTGGCATGGTTCTGGTTTTTTACCATAATGATAAACTAGCCTTCTGGAGAAAAAAAACACCATGAAACAGGAAGACTGTGAAAAGCCCCAGGGCGGAGGGGTCTGTGGAGGGTAGGGTAGGCGCTCTGGCTGGAGGCCTACCCGGAGGCCTACACCAGGAGAGGAGCCCTTTGAGTTGCATTCTTGTCTCTCCCTTCCCCGCCATTGCCTTGGGGCAAACAGTGCCTGCCTCACACCTGAGGGAATGCAGAGCTGGTCCAGGTGTCTTCTGTGGTAAAATCAGGGCAGCAAAGGTGCAAGTGAGGGGCAAAGAAAAGCTAGGGGACTAGCCAACTTGGAAACTCACTTCTCTGCCACACTCCATGTCTTTTTCCCAGTTCCCAGAAGCCAGCTGAAGCTCCCAATTCGATGAAGCCACTACACTGCCTTCCAGGAAGAACATTTCCTCTGCGTGCGCTGGAACCTTCATCCACATCCCCCAGACTCAAGGTCATGCGGGCTGGAAAGCAAAGATCACCGAGCAGGCTATGAGGGGTCATAGAGAAATCTGTCCACTTCCACTGTTTGATTCCCCAATCCAAGCACCCGGGCTGGTGGGAGAAGATAACATATGAAGGGGACCCTAAAACACCAGAATTATCTTTTTGGAGGGCAAGTCCCTAGAAGTATAGGCTTCCCCCACCAGGTAAGTGTTCTAGGAACCCATTGGCATCTGTGTACCAGCTAGCATCGTTGTAAACGGGTCTATTCGACTTCAGTGAATTTTTTTTTTTTAGATTCGTTCACTGTATTTACACATTACATGGTGGGTGATTTACACAAACAACCTGCCCACACCACACTGAGTGTTCTGCAGTTTTTGACCAAAAACAGCACGATTCCCCGTGCCCCACTCTCCCTATTCACCCAATCTCATCCTGAGTGACTTTTTTTATTCCCCCAGAAGAAAAAATTCTCAAAGGAAATGTTCTGCTGATGTGGAAGAGGTGAGACAAAAAACGGCAGAAGCCCTAAAAGGTGTCCAAATTGACAAGTTCTAAAACTGTTTTGAGCAGTGGAAAAAGTATCTTGATAGAGGTATTACATCAAATGGAGAGTACTTTGAAGGTGATCTGAAGTTTAAACATATAAGAATAAATACATAATTCTTAATAAATAAATTCCGGGGGTTTTGGGATCTCCCTTCATATACTAGCCACTGGTTTAAGGCATGTGCCCGTTGGACCCTGGCAGAAGGATGACTGATTGGGTCCTGTGCTTCCAAGAACCTGCTGTTTCTCCTGCAGCAGTGACCCCACAGGATGACAAGTCCAAGTCAAAGGGATATATACCTGCCTAGAGCCCACGCCCTCCAGGCCTAGCCACCTCCCATGCCCAGGACCCTAGAATGTCTGGCCCATATCCGGAGTCTGTGTGGCCCTCTTTCCTAGGTGTGTGCCACGGCCAGCAGTGTGCACACCCCTGGGTTCCAGGGGTGGTCACAGGTCAACTATTTGCAGGGTATGTGGAAGGAGCTCAGGTTGAAAAGGTTTGGTTGTCCATGCAAATGTTTTTTTGTTGTTGTTGTTTTGTTGTTTTTTTTGAGTTGGAGTCTCACTCTGTCACCCAGACTGGAGTGCAGTGGCT
>NW_007251074.1:157932-162595 GCF_000164805.1 Carlito syrichta
GGAGCGGCCACTGCACTCCAGTCTGAGCGACAGAGTGAGACTCCAACTCAAAAAAAATAATAATAAATAAATTTGGGCTGTAATCCCAACACTTTGGGAGGCCAAGGCAGAATAATAGTTTGAGCTCAGGAGTTCAAGTTCAGGCGAGGCAACAGTGAGACCTCATCTCTACCAGACAAAAAAATTAGCTGGGCGTGGTGGCACGTGCCTGTAGTCCCAGCTACTCAGGAGGCTGAGATAGAAGGATTGATTGCCTGAGACCCAGGAGGTTGAGGCTGCAGTGAGCCATGATCATACCACTGCACTCCAGCCTGGGTGACAGAGTGAGACCCAACTCAAAAAAAAAAAAAAAAATCTGAGCTTCCAGTTTCTTATGAAGGTGTAATTGTTAAGGTAGGAAGCCAGAACATATTATATTTGTCCACCTGATTTACAGTCTTGTCTTAGCAAAATTAGGGGAGGACCCATGTGCTTAGGATAAGGCTAAAGGCACAGGGCTTGTCTCCCTGTAGCGTGTGACAGAGGCTTCAGAAGACCCTCCTCTGTTCTGTCAAGCTGTTGCTTCCTGATCAAAAGACCACTTGCAAGGGTCAGGAATTCCGTGGGATTAGCCCATTGTCACACTTTCTTTGCCATATAATGTGTCCCCAGTTGGCATTCCACATGCTACAAAGGGCACCATGGTGCTAGATGAAGTATTCCATGAGACCACGGAAGGGGGGCTTCCGGCAGAAGTTAGGGCAGGCACATCCAGACCCGGAATTCGTGTCTGTCCCATAGATAAAGTGCTTCCTGCACTCTTGTGATGGAAAAGGGCCCAGTGAAATTTGCTCACCCCCAGAGAGCCAGCTGGTTCCCAGAGAATTCCAGAGCATTTGTCCTTGCTGTTGGTGTGTTGGGCACCCTATGGTGGCGGTAGCCAAATCCATCTTGGGAAGAGAAGTCTGCATCTCCACCATGGCCCCTTTAGACCTGGGCCCATTGTGGTGGGACAGGAAGAAATGCACGCCTAGAATATACACCAAGTCTAGTTAGGACAAATCTCTATCCCCTCCGGGGTAGAAATCTGATGTCATCAGCCTGCCTCTGAATGGCAGACTGTGTTCCTCAATGGCTTACCCAAGGGCTTATCCATGGTTTCTGCTTCACTTACAAGTCAGACATTCAGAGCAGCAGCAGATCAGCCTTGGCCAAGAGAGTCAGGGCTCAGGCCCATGCATGCCTGCCTGCATTGCTGCCACCAGGATCTGTTCATTGACCGGCACTGAGGGATGGGGCTGAGGCTGGCTGGCTGGCATCCACTAGCGTATCCAACCCAGTTATGGAGTGCCTCTGAGGTTGCTGTCCTCTGTTGGTTACTAATAGAAAACATAAATACAGTAAGTCCCCTACATAAGAACCTTCACGTTATGAACTTTAACAATGCACACCTGTGTTTTTATGTATTATTTTTTTCCACTAGGTGTCAGTATAGCCTGTAAAATACATATACTACTATACAACTGACTGTGTTAGTTGGGTACCTAGATTAATTTTGTTGAACTTAGAACAAATGGATATATCGGGCACAATGGCTCACATTTTAATCCCAGGGCTTTGGGAGGCCAAGGTGAGAGAATTGCCGGAGCCCAGGGGCTCAAGACCAACCTGGGCACAACTTCATCTCTACAATAAATCAAAAAAATTAGCCAGGCATGGTGGCTCACTCCTGTGGTTCCAGCTACTTGGAAGGCTGAGGCAGAAGGATCACCTGAGCCTAGATCGAGGCTGCAGTGACCATGAACTTGCCTGGGCAACACAGTGAGACTCGAACTCAAAAAAAAAAAATGTGCTCTCAGAACTGAAATCATTCATATGTTGGAGACTTCCAGTATATGCACACTAATGCCAATCCCATAGGTCCATTCACACATCTTCTTTAGACCTCCTTTCTCCAATTTTTCCATCTCATTCCTTCAGACCCCAGACCACCCAGCCAAGCTATTCTTCGTTGTCCAAGAGTCCGTATATACCTTTACCGCTGACCACTTTTCCATCCATGCAACCTGGATGGCCGAATGTAATGCTTGCTCTAAGCTCTGCCCACAGGGGAGATGTCTCCCAACTTTCTTTCAGATGTTCTTTCAGGGCCGCCTCTGAATGGGGCTACAACAAGGTAGCTGGCTCTATTCAGCTGGTACCAGCAGATCACACTGATCCTTCTGTAAACTAGGCCAGGTTGCTTTCCCTCTCCATTTGCTGGTCACAGGGAACTCTCACCAGGCCACAGGTGTGAACTGATAGCGAGACATTGATACCAGAGGTGACAGAGAGGCCTGGACCATCTGTCTGTGCAACTTACCTGTGCCCTCTGCAGAGCCCGCCCGCCAGCTGCAGGAGGGGGGGCGTCTACTTACATGGAGGCCTCTGGCTCCCACAGTGTGTTCTGAGTAGATGATTAATTGGCTGACCTGAGCCTGTCATTCTGTTTTTTCAAGGTTCTTATGGCAATTAACAAAAGTCAACCCCTGCTGGGCATGGTGGCACATGCGTATAGTCCCAGCTACTCAAGAGACTGAGGAGGAAGGATTGCTTGAGCCCAGGAGGTTGAGGCAGTGGTGAGCCGTGATCATGCCCCTGCACTCCAGTCCTGGCAACAGAGTGCGACTCCAACTAAAAAAAAAAAAAAAAACCAAATAGCTCCACCAGCTTTATAACTGGCCTTGCCCCTGCATCTTTCATGTTCCGGAGCTATGGCGTGACCCAGTGCTTCTTCCCCATTTTTCATCCCATCCTCGCAGGTAAGATCTCATCCTTGATGCTGCAGCACACAGGAGTCTCATGTCTCATCAACCACGAGCAGTGGGATTCAAGTCCAGAATTCTGCCCTGGGCTTGTGCTGCTTATGGCTGCTTCTGGTACCAGCTCTCTTACTCTGGCTTCCTCCCACGCAGACCCTGAGAGAAGAACTTGAATGCATACCATTTACTTGGGAAGCAGTCACAGAAAACGCTTTGAGGGAGTAGGGAAGGGACACAGGGGAGGGAAGAAAGTCAACAAGGGGCTCATGTTAATACATGAGGCTTGATCCCGCTGGGGACCCTTTGAGGAAATGTGTGGGGAAAGTTTTAGAATTGCACTGAAGAGCAAGAAAGTGAGGATACTCGTCTCTGAATGCCATCCCTGATTGGTTAAAGATCTTTCTGGGAGTATATTCTTTGGCCCTCCAGGCTCACCCTGCATGAGGCAGCACATGCTCCCCTGGTCAGAGTACACACTTGGGCAAAAATGTGCAGAAAGCCAACAGTGTGCACAAGGACTGCCTTCCGGAGTAGGTCAAGGTGATGAGGTAAGGTGTCACCCCCTCAGGCAGCATCTGTAGGGTTTATCTTTGCTACCACAGCTTCTGCCAGATAACTGCTGGATCCCTTATGGAG
Organism: Carlito syrichta; assembly: GCF_000164805.1. Taxonomy (NCBI): domain Eukaryota; kingdom Metazoa; phylum Chordata; class Mammalia; order Primates; family Tarsiidae; genus Carlito; species Carlito syrichta. Next base: position 161,349 of record NW_007251074.1, read on the forward strand.
TCGATTCCTGGTCTCTTCAGAAACTTTCTTACCTCTCTCTGGTGAGAATAGCGCCTACAGCGACTGGAAGGAAGATGGGTTTCAGAGTCCATGTCCAGCTTACCCGACTGTGTGTTTTCTCCTCCTGGAAGGAAGAAAACACCATTGGAAGGCATGCAGGATCTTGGTAGGAGCAATGCCAACCATTGGCGGGGGACACTCACTCCTAGACCTGTCTAATGTTTCTCCCTCTGCTATCTGGGCACCCACTTATGGGAGTCATTTCTGCTTTGGTTCGAGTTTAGGCTGAAGATCATTAGAAGAGCGATTCTGCTTTTTTTTTTTTTTTTTTTTTGAGTAGGAGTCTCACTCTGTTGCCCAGGCTGGGGTACAGTGGCATGCTTGACCTGCTGAGCTCAGGCAATCCTTCTGCCTCAACCTTCCAAGTTGCTGGAACCACAGGCATGCACTACCACGCTCAGCTAATTTTTGACTTATTGTAGAGATGAGGTCTCGCCAAGTTGACCAGGCTGATCTCGAATCTCTGGACTCAGGCAATCCTTTCGCCTCTGTCTCTCAAAGTGCTGGGATTACAGGTGTGAGCCACTCCCAGCTGCAATTCTCTTCTTTGGCAAGAGGTACAACTTGCCAGTCAAAGTCACTTAGGGATGGTGAACATGACCTGGCGTGATGATGGTTCACACTTTCCTTTTTGTTTTCTCTTACATAGCGGAGGATGGTGACTGAAGAAAGGCCTTCTGTGAAACAGTGTGTAGTAGAACTCACACTCAGACCTTCTGATGCCTGGTAACTTCTCTCACCTCCTGACCTTTACTCTCCGTCCGCTTTTCCCTGCCCTTACTGGCAGCTGGAGAAAAGTGACAAGAGTCCCTCACTTGTCTCGGTTCTGTGTTCCTCAGGACACCCACCAGCACCTGTGTTCTGATGAAGAGAGTTATCATTCACCCCCAGATGTATTTGGTTGTGCCTTGAGACATGACCAGGTTGCTATCTGCAAATCAGGCCTGCTGACAGGAATGAAATTACCAGGGGAGACTTCACTTTTATGTAGGCCGGGCCGGTGAACAAACAAACCCACCACAGGAGAAGGAATAGAAGACAGAAAAGGCCGGGCTCAGTGGCTCAGCCTGTAATCCCGCGCTTTGGGAGACTGAGGTGAGTGGATTGCCTGAGCCCGCGGGTACGAGACCCACCTGGGCAACTTGGCGAGACCTCATCTCTACAATAAATCAAAAATTTAGCCGGGT
>NW_007251074.1:162692-166385 GCF_000164805.1 Carlito syrichta
AGGCTGAGCGGAAGGATCGCCAGAGCCCAGCAGGTCGAGGCTGCGTTGGCTGGGAGCGGCCGCTGCACTCCAGTCTGGGCGACAGAGTGAGACTCCATCTTAAAAAAAAAAAAAATTAGCCGGGCGTGGTAGCGCGCGCCTGTAGTTCCAGCCACAGGAAGACTGAGGCAGAAGAATCGCCGGAGCCCAGCAGGTTGAGACTGCGGTGGCCGGGAGTGGCCACTGCACTCCAGTCTGGGCGACTGAGTGAGACTACAATTCAAAAAAAAAAAGAAGACAGAAAAACCCAGAAATCAAATGCAGAGTCAAAGGAGAAGAGCAAGTCTTTCATTAGCCCAGGGCCATTCATAATTAATTTGGGACAGATTTGTGATTTGACTTACAGGACAGTCTGAATCTCAGTCTGTCTCCCATTATGCTGGTTCACAGTGGGTGAATGATAAAAAAAATGTTTTCCCCCATTTAATCCTGGAATTCAGACCATATGATGCCAGAATCTTAAGCACTTGGAGAATTGGTAGAAAATTTTCAGGATACTGGACTATGATAGCTGCTTTGTGTAGTCTACAGTGAAGTCCTACCTACATAAAGCGCTGCTGAAAAAGATCAAGTTTGGGTTCAAACCAGCTAATCTGGAAAGAAGGCAGGGTCAAATGCATGTTTCCTACAGATAACCTTTCCTGTCCATAATTCACAGGATTGGGTTATCTGGAGAATTTCAGCATTAAAAAAGCCAAATTCTGCCGGGCATGGTGGCTCATGTCTATAATCCCAGCACTTTGGGAGGCAGAGGTGAGAGGATTGCCTGAGCCCATGGGTTCAAGACCAGCCTGAGCAACATGGTAAGACTTTGTCTCATAATAAAATCAAAAGCCCAGGCGCAGTGGCTCACACCTATAATCCTGGCACTTTGGAAGGCCAACGTAAGAGGATTGCCTGAGCTCACGGGTTCAAGACCAGCCTGGGCAACTTGGCAATACTTCATCTCTACAATAAATCAAAATATCAGCCAGGCATAGTGGTGCAAGTCTGTAGCTCCAGCTACTTGGAAGTCCACTGAGGTGGAAGGATAGCCTGAGCCCAATAGGTTAAGGGAGCAGTGGCCGTGAACATGCCACTGCCCTCCAGCTTGGGCAACAGAGTAAGACTCCAATTAAAAAAAAATCAAAAAATTAGTTGGGTGTGGTGGTGTATGTCTATATTTCCAGCTACTTGGAAGACTGAGGTAGAAGTGTCACCTGAGCCCAGCAGGTCAAGGCTGCGGTGGCTGTGAGCACGCCACTGCACTCCAGCCTGGGTGACAGAGGGAGACTCTGACTCAAAAAAAAAAAAAAAAAAGCCAAATTGTCTTCCTTAAGCTCAAATCAATATAAGAAAATAGAACTGCATAAGATACCGTATTAGTTTCCTATTGCTGCTGTAACAAATTGACACATTTAGTGGCTTAAGACAACACAAATTTATCTCACAGTTCTAAGGTCATAAGTCGGAAATAGGTCTTATAGCAAAAATCAAGATGTCAGCAGGCTGTGTTCCTTCTGGGGAGAAAGGGGGAAACTGTTCCCGGCCTCTTCTAACTGTTGATGGCTGCCTTTATTCCTTGTGTTACAGACAGAACTGGATCTTCCCATGCCCCGGTGTTGAAGCTCCAACCCCCAAGGTGTATTTGGAGATAGGGCCTATAACAAGGTAATAAAGATTAAATTAGGTCATAAGGGTTGGGCTCTCGTCTGAAAGGGCTGGTGTCCTTATAAGAAGAGGAAGAGAAAGGGAAAAAAAAAGAGAAAGAAAAGAAGAAAAGAAAAAGAAAATAAGGCCAGGCACAGTGGCTCAAGCCTGTGATCCCAACACTTTGGGAGACCAAGGTGAGAGGATTACCTAAGCCCAGGGGTTCGAGACCAGCCTGGGCAACTTGGCCAGACCTTGTCTCTACAATAAATAAAAAAATTAACTGGGCGTGGTAGTGCATGCCTATAGTTCCAGCTATTTGGAAGGCTGAGGTAGAAAGTTCACCTGAGCCCAGCAGGTCAAAGCCGCAGTGGCCATGAGCATGCCACTGCACTCCAGTCTGGGTGACAAAGTGAGACTCAAAAAAAAAGAAGAGAAAAAAAGAAAAAGAAAAAGAAAAAAGAAGAGAAAGAGACACCAGATCTCTCTCTCTCTCTCTCTCTCTCTCTCTCTCTCCCCCCCTCCCTCTGTGCACAGAGGTAAGACTACATGAGGACATAGCAAGAAGGCAGTCATCTACTAGCCAGGAAGAAAGGCCTCACCTCACACCAACCCTAATGGCACCTTGATCTTGAAATTCTAGCCTCCAGGCCAGTGACAAATAAATTCTGTTGTTTAAGCCACTCAGTCTGTGATATTTTGTTATTGCAGCCCTAGCAGACTATCACACCTTGACTCATGGACCCCTTTCTTGTTTGAGGCCTGCAATCACATCACTCCAACCTCTGCCCCTATCATCACGCTCCCCCTCCATCACGCTGTCTCCCGCCTCCCACTTTCACTATAAGTATCGTGATTGCACTAGACTTGCCTGGGTTGTCCAGGGTCATCTCTCCATCTAAAGACCTTTGACTTTCTCACATCGTCAAAGTCCTTTTTGCCATGTAAGGCAACGTATTCATTCACAGGTTCTGGAATTAGGACACAGACATCTTTGCAGGGAGGGGAGGACATTATTCTACCTATTACAGTGGTCAAATCGGGTCTGTGAGAACTCAGAGCTCTCAGGGCTGAGGAACCTGAGGGATATGACCAGACAGACTCAGACATCCTAGACCTGGAGCTGCCCATACTGACTTGATGGGACTTTGGGCAGGTTTTTTGTTTTGTTTGAATTGGAGTCTCACTCTGTCACCCAGGCTGGAGTGCCATGGCACACTCACCGCCATTCCAGCATCGACTTGCTGGGCTCCGGCGATCTTTCTGCCTTAGCCATCCAAGTAGCTGGAACTACAGGTGTGCTCTATCATGCCCGGCTAATTTTTTTTTTTTTTTAATCTGTTGTAGAGATGAGAGCTTGCCAATTTGTCCGGGCTGGTCTCGAACTCGCGGGCTCAGGCAATCCACTCACCTCGACCTCCCAAAGTGCTGGGATTATAGACTGAGTCACCAAGCCCAACCTGGGCAGTTTTGAAACAGGAAGAAGGGGATACATGGGTGTTGGGCAGCCAGAGGGGTGGACTGCGATGAGTATTCATTGGTAGTCTAGCCAAGGTCCATTATTCCTCTTTCTGGAAATAATCCTTGACTGCGATCTGGATAAAGCTCTAGAGGTGGAGAGGGAAACATAGAACTGAGGCCATTCTGAGTGTCGGATTCTCCAGACCATAGATCTTCAAACTTTCCTTCTAAAAGGACAAATGGGCTGGACATGGTGGCTCATGCCTGTAATCCCAGCACTTTGGGAGACCAAGATGGGAGAATTGCTTGAGCCCAGGAGCTTGAGACAAGCTTTGCAAGGCCTCATCTCTACAAAAAAAAATTTTTTTTTAAATAGTATGGTGGCACGAACCTGTAGTCCCAGCTATTCTGGAGAAGGATTCTCTCCAGCTATTCTGCAGAAGGATCACCTGAGCACAGGAGGTCGAGGCTGAGATGATCTGTGATAGGTGCCACTGCACTCCAGCCTGGGTGACAGAGTGGGACCCCAACTCAATCAATCAATAGTGAAATTTTTTTTTTTTT
>NW_007251074.1:166506-168514 GCF_000164805.1 Carlito syrichta
GGGTCTCGAACCCGCGGGCTCAGGCAATCCACTCACCTCAGCCTCCCAAAGGCGTGGGATTACAGGCTGAGCCACCGAGCCCGGCCGAAATAATATTTTAAACTCTGTGTCCCATATGGTCTCTGTCACAACTACTCAACTCTGCTGCTGTGGCACAAGAGCCATCATGGATGACACATAAATGAATGATTGTGCCTGTGCTCCATTGAAACTTTGTTCACGAGGAAAGGCAGTGAGCTAGACTCCTGCGTGCAAGTCATAGTTTGCTGACCCCCCCACTGGAGAGCCTAAGAATGGGTTTAGTGGCGGGTGCGTGGCCAAAGTCGACAACTTGGTGCAAATCTCAGCGCTGTTCTGGGATCCAGCAAAAACAAACTTGCTCTTTCCTGATGGGCTTGGACTGAGAGCACGTGAGGCCAGGACTGCTGGAGCCATCCTGAGATTAGGAGTCTAGCAATGAGGGCCAACATGTGGAGAAGAACAGAGCCTAAGCCAAAGGCCAGGAGAACCCGGTCCTGTGGTGTCACTTGAATCCAACAGCACCTAACGCCATCTCTGTCTCTGAACTTTTCAGTTATATGAATCAGTATAGTCCCTCTCCTCCTCCCAACAACTTATGCAAAGTTTTTGTTGTTTTTTGAGACAAGGTCTCCCTCTCTCACCCAGGCTGGAGTGCAGTGACACAGTCTTAGCTCACTGCAACCTGCAACTCCTGGACACAAATGATCCTCCCTGCTTCAGCCTCCTGAGTAGCTGGGACTACAAATGTGTCGCCATGCCCAGCTAATTTTTAAAAAACATTTTGAGATGAGGGTCTCACTATGGTCTCCAGGTTGGTCTCGAAATCCTGAGCTCAAGCAATCCTCCCGCCTCAGCCTCCTGAGTAGCTAGGATTACAGGTATGCACCACCGTACCCAGCTAACCTTTAAAACTGCTCTTTATTGTAGTGGATTCTATGGTACTACCCCCCAGATCTTGGCTTCAGAGCGGATCTAGCCATCTCCCAGCTGTTGAGAATATCTTGTATTTATAGCTCCCAGCTGCACCCCACACTGGGCACTGCCCCTGACAGCAAAGAACTGCGTTGCCCAAGGTTATCCTCACCCACCTCCCTACCGCCACCACCCTCAGCCCCAGGAGATAGCTTATGGCCAAAGACTGGCTGGGTAGGGAAGTTGCCTCAATTTGGAAGACTCTGAAGGCCCATCCCAGCTTCGTAATTCCCTTAAGATTCACTGAAGCCTTAGTTGCAATTACATTTTAGATCAGTTTCTCTCTCTGCCCTGTTGTTTTCATGTTAGTGTATCTCACAAGAGCACCATGCAATTCTCCATGTCAGAGGCTGTTCAGACTCTAAGAATGTATTATGCAAAACATAAAACATAAACAATATTATTCCTATTCCAAATGCCTTTAATTGTATCTGCTTACTCATTAAAACCTTCACACCCTGAGGCGGAAGGATCGCCGGAGCCCAGCAGGCAAGGCTATGGTGGCCGGGAGCGGCCACTGTACTCCAGTCTGGGTAACCGAGTGAGACTCCAACTCAAAAAAATAAAAATAAAAATAACCTTCACACCATCATATCTCAAAAACAAATAGAGCCAATCAGATTCCACACTGTCATGATCTTCCACCCTATAAACACTAAATTGGAGTCATGGTTGAGGGGCACACCAAAAGTAACATAGATTTACTAAAAAGGTAAATGACCTATTTTGGGCAATCAGTAATAAGATAACATTCTTAGCCAGACATGGTGGCACGCACCTGTAGTCCCAGCTACTCAGGAGGCTGAGGCAGGAGGATTGCTTGAGTCCAGGAGTTGGAGGCTGCAGTGAGCTATGATTGTGCCACTACACTCCAGCCTGGGTGACAGACTAAGACCCTGTCTCTCTAAAACAAAACAAAGCCAGGCTCGGTGGCTCAGCCTGTAATCCTGTGCCTTGGGAGGCCGAGGTGAGTGGATTGCCTGAGCCCGCGGGTTCGAGACCTGCCTGGGCAACT
>NW_007251074.1:168541-170222 GCF_000164805.1 Carlito syrichta
GGCGAGACCTCATCTCTACAATAAATAAAAAAATTAGCCGGGCATGGTAGCACGCACCTGAAGTTCCAGCTACTCAGAAGGCTGAGGCAGAAGGATCGCCATAGCCCAGCAGGTCGAGGCTGCGGTGGCCAGGAGTGGCCACTGCACTCCAATCTGGGCAACAGAGTGAGACTCCAATTCAAAAACAAAAAAACAAAAAAACCCAACACATTATACTCATCTCAATATAAACATGAGAGAATGTGAGAAGCACAAAAAATGTGAACCAAATTATGCCAAAAGACAAAACTGAACTCCTTGGAAAAATTCAGTTTATCTGAATTCTGACTCTTGCCTTGAGCCTCATGAACTATAGAATCACCCCTGCTAAGGATGATTCATTTCTCCTCATCCTTCCCTTCATCCTCTCCCCCAGCTTCACATGCCTTAAGCCAGGTGTTGGCAAACTATAGCCCATGGGCCAAATGTGTCCACTGCCTATCTTTTTGAAATAAAGTTTTATTGGAACTGACAACCCACAAGTCACATTTGGCAGGCTTCCAGGTTAACTGCCATGGAAGGTCTTATGATTCATGATTGTCCTTGAACAAGAATCAAACCAGAAGTCCCTCAAATCCTGTCATGAGTTCCTCAAATTGTTGATGTACTGATTAATACATAGCCTACTGACGTTGAAAAGGACACTTCGGGCTTCTGCACTAGACAGGGGTCCAGTCTCTTTCTTTCTCTCTCTATCTCTCTCTTTCTCTCTTTCTTCTTCCCCCCAATCACCGACGCCGTCTCCATCTTTGAGGTACCCTGAACCCGGCTGGAGCTGGACTCCTGCAAGTGGCGCCAGAATGTGGGGCCTCAAGTTCTGAAAATTCGAATCCAGACCCTCAAGAAAGGCCAGGGCGAGGACATCTACAGCACGATCACCGACTGTGCCAGGAAGCTCTGGCGTCAGGAGGGACCATTGGCCTTCATGAAAGGAGCGGGCTGCCGGGCCCTGGTCATCGCGCCCCTCTTCGGGACTCCGCAAGGGGTCTACTTTATTGGCATCGGAAAGCGCATCCTCAAGTGTTTGGAGTAAATCCGGCTGGAGCTCAAGTTCCCGTGCTCACGGCCACCTCTCCAGCCCAGAGGGGAGGAGAGCAAGAGGCCTGTCCGTGGCGCATCTTGTCCTCTAGCTGGTGGTGCTGCCTCCACCTTGGGCGAGACACCCTATCCTAGAAAACCATTTCCTCAATGAAGCTGTGCAACCGCTGGAGGACGGGCAGGGTTGAGAAGTCACGTGGTGAGGGGGACCCAAGGGGCTGGGAGTGGGAAGTTGCCTAACAGACACCGAGGGTCAACGGTCTTGAGAACCAGCAGCTGTGGGCTTCTTCTCTAGGTACCTAAGAACTTGACTCTCAAACTATTCATCTATAGTGCTTTACATAAGAAGTTACAACTCCATCCACACCTTTTGTTTTAATAAATAAAGCATATTCATGGCAAAAAAAAAAAAAGGACACTTCATGCCTATAATCCCAGCAAGGGAGGCCAAGGAGAGAGGATTGCCTGAGCCCACAGGTTTGAGATCTGCCTGGGCAACTGGGTGAGACCTCATCACTACAATAAATCAAAAAATTAGTCAAGTGTGGTGGCTCATGCCTGTAGTTCCAGCTACTTGGAAGGTTGAGGTGGAAGGATTGCCTGA
>NW_007251074.1:170307-176664 GCF_000164805.1 Carlito syrichta
GGCCATGAGCATGCCACTGCACTCCAGCCTGGGCAACAGAGTGAGACTCTGACTCAAAAAGAAAAGAAAAGAAAAGGACATTGATTTGTTTCTAAATCATAAAGTTTTACTGATTATCTTGCACATTAAACCTTATAGCCTGTGTGTTGTCATCCGTAGCCATTGATTGTAACCTCTGTATTGCACCCCCAATAAAAAAAGAGAATTCCAATATGAGAAGTCCCCTTTCTTTCCCTCCCTTAACTTCCTTTTTTTTTCCTTTTTGAGTCAGTCTCACTCTGTCACCCAGGCTGGAGTGCAGTGGCATGATCATGGCCACTGCAGCCTTGACCTGCTGGGCTCAGACAATACTTCTACCTCAATCTTCCAAGTAGCTGGAACCACAGGCCCACAATACCATGCTTGGCTAATTTTTTTTGATTTATTGTAGAGACAAGGTCTTGCCAAGTTGCCTAAGCTAATCTCAAACCCCTGGGCTCGGCAATCCTCTCTCTTCCACCTTCCAAGATGCTGGGATTACAGACGTGAGCAACTGAGCCCAGTCTAAACTTTCTTATAAAAGCATTCCAACTTGTAAGACTTTGGGACACACCTAACTTTGTTGGTGTGTCTTCTCGAATCCTTGCATTTGGATTCCAACAAACCTTTATCAAATTATTTCTATCTCAACAGCCTTGATTTCAGAAAAGACAGACCACAACCTCAGTCATGTCTTTTTGTTGTTGTTGTCTAGGTTGGAGTGCAGTGACACAATCATAGTTCAATGCAGCCTTGACCTCCTGGGTTTAAGCAATCCTCCCACTTCAGCCTCCTATAGTAATAATATACATCCATATCCTCGACATGTTGCTCTGGTGGGCAGAGTATACTTCCTCACCCCTTGACTTTGGTCCTAGCCATGTGACTCACCTTGGCCAATGAGGTGCTAACAAATGTGACATGATGAGAGCTTTGAAGTGTGCTTACACAGTTTGGCTCTTACACATCTGGCATCCCCATGAAAATAATATGCTGCAGATAGAATCATATACCCCATTTGTCTAAGCCCCAGAGACCATGAGGCAGATCCAAACCTGGCCCAAGATCTAGGGCTAAGCCCTACTGAGCCCAGCCAAGATCAACCAAACTCCAACCAATTTCAACCAGACCTGTGAGCAAAAAAGTGACATTTGTTGTAAACCACTGAGATTTTGTGAGTGGTTTGTTACACAGTATTACTGAGGCAAGGACTCAGTGATCAAGAAATTGGTATTGCAAAGGAAGAGCTGCTGCAATGTGAGAAAAGAGAAGTAGCTCAGAGCAATCTGAGCGCTGTGGAGTCTACATGCCCCCAGAGACAGGAAGATGGGGCTTGAGTCACCCCTGCCCACTAACACCCATGGCCAGGGCAATTGTTTAAAGTCATTTTGTTCCTGACTAGAAGCCTCTCTCATTGTCTTCATGTTCCTGGAATGTATGATACAAAAAACAAGGTATAACCAATCAATAGCTGGTGTTTTTGTTTTTCTGTTTGTTTGGTTTTTTGAGTGGGAATCTCACTCTGTCACCCAGGCTGGAGGGCAGTGGCATGCTCCCAGTCACCGCAGCTTCAACCTGCTGGGCTCAGGCGATCCTTCCACCTCAGCCTTCCAAGCAGCCGGAACTACAGGTGTGCGTCACCATGCCCGGCTAATTTTTTGATTTATTGTAGAGATGCGGTCTCACCAAGTTGCCCGGGCTGTTCTCGAACCCCCATGCTCAGGTAGTCCTCTCACCTCGGCCTCCCAAAGTGCTGGTATTATAGGAGTGAGCCACCGCACCCAGCTTGAGCTGGTGCTACTTTAATGGAAATTCTCCATCAACAACTTAGGAACAGTCTCTTCATTTTGGGCCATTGCCTAGCAAAGCGATGGTGTGGCCATGTGCTCTTTGAGCTATGGCCAGGCCATATTTCCCAGCTTTGGCCCCCTTCCCTTCCTTGGAGAGGTGAATCTTGTCTTTCTCTCTCTCTCTCTAATTTGCTTTTAAATAAACTATATTTTAAAATCTAACTTCTGTGCAATTATTTGCATCTTTCATGTGACAGCTGATCACACACCAGACACCCACACTTCCAGCCGGCCTGACTTAGCATTCTGGAGGCCCCACTGGGAGTGTGTGAACCTAACATTTTTGGAGGCCCCAGCAAGATAACCCTAACATTTTCGGAGGTCCCACCAAAATCTGCCACTCTCTTGCTCTCTCTTATTCTCCACTTCCACTGAGCTCTGACGCTCTCTTTCTTTTTTTCAACCCTAGTCTCTGTGGAGAGAGATAAGATGCTTGTCTATCTTTTCTCCGCTACTTGCTAGAAAGAACAAAAAACTTACTTGTAACTGTTGCTAATCTATGCTCTTAAAACCAGATATCTCTATGCTGTCCAAGTTGGTCTTGAACTCTTGGCCTCAAATAATCCTCCTGCCTCAACCTCCCAAAGTGCTGGGATTATAGGCATGAGCCACCGCATTCAGTCAGCTTCTTCCTTTTAGGTCAACAAATGAAAACTGAAAATACATGACAATAGCCTTGAAAATCGGCAATGTTGGGCAACTTGGCGAGACCTCATCTCTACAATAAATCAAAAAATTAGCCGGGCATGGTGGCGCACGCCTGTAGTTCTGGCTACTTGGAAGGCTGAGGTAGAAGGATCTCCAGAGGCCAGCAGGCTGAGACTATGGTGGCTGGGAGTGTGCCACTGCCTTCCAGCATGGGTGACAGAGTGAGACTTCAACTCAAAAAAGAAAAAAAGAAAAAGAAAAAGAAAATCGGCAATGAGTAGCAAAGAAACATGTAGAGTGTTGGGAAAATAGTTAATTATTACATAGTAAAACATTTGGTAACCAGGCGCAGTGGCTCAAGTCTGTAATCCCAGCACTTTGGGAGATAGGCAAGAGGATTACCTGAGTTTAGGGGTTTGAGACCAGCCTGAGCAACTTGGTGAGACCTCATCTCTATAATAAATCAAAAAATAAGCCAGGCATGGTAGCATGCACCCGTAGTTTCAGCTACTTGGAAGATTGAGGCAGAAGGATCACCTGAGCCCAGCAGGTCGAGGCTGTGGTGGCTGTGAGCATGCCACTGCACTCCAGCCTGGGCGAGAGTGAGACTCCAACTCAAAAAAAGAAAAGGACTTGGTAGAACTGCTGTCTGGCAAAACATTTTGGTAAAATTGTTGACTTGCATTTCAAGAAAGAGATGAGTTTATAAAAGAACTGACCATGGCCAGACTCTGAGGCTCACAGCTGTAATCCCAGCAGTTTGGGAGGCCAAGGCAAGAGGACTGCTTGAGCCCAGGAGTCTGAGACCAGCCTAGGCAACATAGCGAGGCCTCATTTCTACAAAATAAAAAATGAGCCAGGAGTGGTGGTGCACGCCTATAATCCCACCTACTCGGGAAGATGAAACCAAAAGATCTCCTGAGCCCAGGAGGTTGAAGCTGCAGTGAGATGCATTCACACCACTGCACCCAGCCTGGGGCACAGAGTGAGACCTCAACTCAAAACAAAAGCAAAACAAACAAAACCTCCCCAAAACGACCAGTTAACAAACAGCTAAGAGGAATTATGGACAGAGCAGAAGTTCCAGGACTTTGATATTAAAACCATTTCCTACCACATGAAAAGTGTGGCCACTGAAACCCAAGCTCAAGAAAAAAACAAGATGCTGCCATTAAGACACAGCTTATAGCCAGGCACGGTGGTTCACACTTAGAAAGATGGAGGTGAGAGAACTGCCTGAGCACAGGAGTTCAAGACCAGCCTGGGCAACTAGGTAAGATCTCATCTCTACAATAAATCAAAAAAATTAACCCAGCATGGTGGTGTGCGTCTGTGGTTTCAGCTACTTGGAAAGCTGAGGCTGAAGGATCGCCTGAGCCCAGCAGGCCAAGGCTGTGGTGTCTGTGAGCCTGCCACTGCACTCCAGCCTGCATGACAGAGTGAGACTCCAACTCAAAAAAAAAAAAAAAAGACACAGCTGGTATTAGTTTTTGCTGCAAAACAAATCGCCTCAAAACTTAATGGCATAAAATAAACATTTCTCTCTTGATTCTAAATGGGTTGACAGGGCAATCCTTCCAGTCTGGACTGGCTTGTCTGGGGCTGATGAGGATGCACAATCGAACATATATCTGATTGTTGGTAGACTGAGTGGCCTAAGGAAACCTCAGCTGAAACTACTGATCTCGGCTTCATCTGAACTCTCATCTTCCAGCAGACTTTTTTACAAGTGGCAGAAGGTTCCTACGATCAGCGAGGGAGGACAAATCTTTTTTTTTTTTTTTTTTTGAGAAAGGGTGTGTCTTTCCCTGTTGCCCAGGCTGGAGTGCAGTGACATGATCACAGCTCACTGCAACTTTGCACTCCTGAACTCAAACGATTCCCCCATATCAGGCTCCTGTGTGGTTGGGACTACAGGAGCACACCATGTCCAGCTTATTTTTAAAAATTTTTTGTAGACATAAATTATTTGAGACAGGGTCTCACTATGCTGCCCAGGCTCTGGTCTCAAACCCCTAGGCTCAAGCAATCCTCCTGCCTTGGCCTCCCAAAACGCTGGGATTATAGACAGGAGCCATGGCACCCAGCTCCCTTTTCAAGTCTCTGATTTCATCACCTTGCTAATGCACAGCAAGCCACCCAGCTAAACCCAGATTAAAAGGGTGAGAAACAGAATCCATCTAGTATTGGGAGAATTGGCAGGATCACAATGCAAAGGGGTGTGTAGACAGCAACTGGAGAAATTTGTGACTATTTTTGCAATCTACCACATGGGCTTAGGGCAAAGACTAAATCAAGGGTTTGACTATCATACCTTTCTTTTAAGACCCCTGTAAGGATTAAGGTAGTGCTATTCAGCTAAACAAAAGGCTTCCTAGAATGATTAACTGTGTGGTTCCCCAGAAGCCTGATACACCTACTATTTAGCACCTGGTATTCAGTCTAGAGAGAAAAGCATGAAGGAATTGTGGGCATGGTTTTTGGCCCATGAAGTTGTCTGAAATCAAATACAATAAAAAAAAGACTCAGTTTTGAGAGAGCTATTTTGGCAAAATGCCCCGACCTGGCCTGAAAGAGACTGAAGATGTAAAGAAACTCCTGTGGCCCCAACTTTCTTCAGACAGAAAAAGGCTAAAAAAAGCTTCTCAGGCTGGACTCAGTGGCTCACGCCTGTAATCTCAGAACTCTGGGAGGCAGAGGCCAGAGGATTGCCTGAGCCCACAGGTTCCAGACCAGGCTGGGCAACATGGTGAGACCTCATCTCTACAATAAATCAAAAAATTAGCCAGGCGAGGTGGCAAATGCCTGTAGTTCCACCTACTCGGGAGGCAGAGATGGAAAGATCACCTGAGCCCAGCAGGTCAAGGCTGTGGTGGCCATGAGTGTGCCACTGCACTCTAGCATGGGTGACAGAGTGAGACTCTGACAAAAGAAAAACAACTTATATTCTTCAATGCCCTCTTCCACAGTGACCAAGGAAAAGGATGAAAAAGGAAAGAGCTTGCAGACACTGAGGCAGACCCATCAAGAAATCAGGAAGAACACCCCAGTGGTAAGTACTCCACTGAGTACTTCATGAGACTAAATACAATAGCCATGTCACCATAATAGGCTTATTTCCCATTGAGCATGGCAAGTCAATACAGAGACAGCAGAATGCAGAGGAGGAGGTTTAACCATAGGGCCACCAAATAAGAAGACAGGAGGGAACCTCAAATCTCTCTCCCCAAGGAGTTTGAGACTAGGGATTATAAGGGTTTTGGAGTGGGCCAGAGTGTGAAGACTGTTGATTGGTCGAAGAGTGAAGTCATGGGACAGGGAGATAAAGAAACTGTATTCTCAAGCCGGATGTGGGGGTTCAAGCCTGTAATCCCAGCACTTTGGGAGGCTGAGGGGAGAGGATTGCTTAAGCTCAGGGACCTGAGACAAGCCTGGGCAACATGGCAAGACCTTGTCTCTACAGTAAATCAAAAAATGAGCCAGGCGTGGTAACATGTGCCTGTAGATCCAGCTACTTGGAAGACTGAGGTGGAAGGATCGCCTGAGCCCAGTAGGTTGAGGCTGTGGTAGTCGTGAGTGTGTCACTGCACTCCAGCCTGGGTGACAGAGTGAGACTCCAACCCATTAGGAAAAAAAAACTGTATTCTCCTGTTGATTTGGTTCCTTGGTGGTGGTAGGGGAGGTATTTAAACCGATCAGCACCCCTGTTCTACTGGAATTCTGGATCTGCTTAAGTAATTCTTTTTATTTGTTATTATTATTATTATTATTTTAACTGGAATCTCACTCTGTCACCCAGGCTGGAGGGCAGTGGCACACTCACAGCCACCGCAGCCTCGAC
>NW_007251074.1:176835-184361 GCF_000164805.1 Carlito syrichta
TAGCCGGGCTCAGCCTGTAATCCCGCGCCTTTGGGAGGCTGAGGTGAGTGGATTGCCTGAGCCCACGGGTTCGAGACTCGCCTGGGCAGCGAGACCTCATCTCTACAATAAATCAAAAAATCAGCCGGGCGTGGTAGCGCATGCCTGTAATGCTGGCCACTTGGAAGGCTGAGGCGGAAGGATCGCCGGAGCCCAGCAGGTTGAGGTTGCGGTGTCCGGGAGCGGCCACTGCACTCCAGTCTGGGTGACAGACTCCAACTCAAAAAAAAAAAAAAATTATTTGTTGTAGAGATGAGGTCTCACCAAGCTGCCCAGGCTGGTCTCGAACACCCGGTCTCAAGCAATCCTCTTGCCTCAGCCTCCCAAAGTGCTGGGATTACAGGCTTGAGCCACCATGCCTGGTCTGCTTAAGTAATTCTTAGACAAAAACTTTCTGATTCTCACATCAGAAGTCCTATCTGTTTGAAGAATGAGGACTGAGTGCAGTGGATCACACCTGTAATCACAGCACTTTGAGAGGCCAAGGCAGGAGAATTGGTTGAGTTTAGGAGTTTGAGACCAGCCTGGGCAACATAGCAAGACCCAGTCTTTACAAAAGTAAAAATAAAAAAATTAGCCAGCGTGATGGCCCACACCTGTAGTCCCAGCTACTCAGGAAGCTGAGATGGACAGATCACCTGAGCCCAAGAGATTAAGGTTGCAGTGAGCTGTGATCGTGCCACTGCACCCAACCTGGGCAACAGAGTAAGAACAAGACTCAAAAAATAAATAAATAGTCTGGGCACAGTGACTCACGCTTATAATCCTAGTACTTTGAGAGGCAGAGGTGAGAGGATTGCCTGAGTCCAGGGGTTCGAGACCAGCTCGGGCAACTTGGTAAGACCTCATCTCTACAATAAATCAAAAAATTAGCCAGGTGTGATTGAGCACACCTGTGGTTCCAGCTACTTGGAAGGTTGAGATGGAAGGATCACCTGAACCCAGCAGGTTCAAGCTGGGGTAGCCATGAGTATGCAACTGCACTCCAGCCTGGGCAACAGTAAGACTCTGACTCAAAAAAAGAAAAAGGAAGTGGGCAAATGCAGCCTGAATGATGCTTATTTATAACTATATATCTGTTCAAGTTCTTGTTAACCCTGTGAGGATGGCATATGTCACTTCTCTGTGCTCACGCCATTGGTCTTCTCAAGAGATTTCTGCACAGTTGGCTGCTCCCTCTTTCTAGAAACCCATTTTTTTGGCTTCCACTCCACCACATCCTGCAGGCCGTTGGGGCTTAGAAGCTGATAACCCAGAACATGGCACTTGAGCATACTGAGCTGAAGAAGCCTCAAAGCCTCTCTGACCACCCTCTCACATCAACTTCTTTATCTAAGATCCAGAGCCACCAAAAAGAACATTATTTTTCTTCCCCTCCCTGTAAAACCAAGAACATGACCACACCTGGGCACACCCTTTCAAACTGACAAGTTCATCTCTGTTTCCAGATCCATTCATTCTCTCTGGTAATCCCCACAACAGAATTCCACAACCTCTCTTATCTTAACTCAAG
This sequence comes from Carlito syrichta, assembly GCF_000164805.1. Classification (NCBI taxonomy): domain Eukaryota; kingdom Metazoa; phylum Chordata; class Mammalia; order Primates; family Tarsiidae; genus Carlito; species Carlito syrichta. Next base: position 178,388 of record NW_007251074.1, read on the forward strand.
CATTCCTTTTACTGATTTCAAATCCTTTATTTTTATTTTATTTTATTTTTTTTGTTTTGTTTTTGAGTTGGAGTCTCACTCTGTCGCCCAGACTGGAGTGCAGTGGCCACTCGTGGCCACCGCAGCCTCGACCTGCTGGGGCTCCAGTGATCCTTCGGCCTTAGCCTTACAAGTAGCTGGAATTACCATGCCCGGCTAATTTTTTGATTTATTGTAGAGATAAGGTCTCACCAAGTTGCCCAGGCGGGTCTTGAACCCACGGGCTCAGGCAATCCACTCACCTCAGCCTCCCAAAGGCGTGGGATTACAGGCTGAGCCACCGAGCCCGGCTTCAAATCCTTTAGACAGAACTTTTACTCTTTCTACCAACTGCCAATCAGAAAATCTTTGAATCTGCCTGCGACTTGTAAGCCTCCACCCTTTTGGGACCCAACCAGTGTAAACCTCACATGTATTGACTTATGTTTTGCCTGTAACTTGTTTCTCGAAATATGTATAAAACCAAGCTATAATGCAACCACCTTGGGTACATGTTCTTAAGACCTCTTGGGACTGTGCTGGGCCTTGGCCACTCATACTTGGCTCAGAATGTAACCGAATCCCAGCTTCTAAAAACTATTTGTTTTCTTGTTAACTTCTCAGTGTAGTTTGTAGCAACACTTCAAGATTTTTTTTTGTTTGTTTCCTTTCTTTTCCTCTTTGGGCTTCCTCTGTACAATGATCCTAGGAATACAATTAAGTATATACCCACTGCTCTAATAATGTACTTGCTTGAGAAATGTCAGAGGTTTGTTTTGGAATAAACTGTACCTGGAGCCTCATTGTTCAGAAATTATCAATGTCTGGAGACTCTTATGGCAAGATTCAGCAGTTACCCCCAGAAGGTTAATCTTTAACCTGACCACAATTGAGATGACAATGGGCTGCACTCCAGGTGGACAGCAATTCAGTATGACCACTAAAGCAAGGCACGTAGCCTAGCCCTGTACCCGGCACCACCCCTGAGTACCCTTCATTCCATCTTTTTCTTATAAAATTCCTTCCCCTCGGCCCAAGATTTTGAAATGGTTCCTCTGAGGCATGAGGCTGGCCATTTTTTCCTCTGTAGACTTTTGGAAATAAACGTCAATCTCCTTTCACCAACCCTCATTTCTCTCATGTTTGACTTTGGGTGATGGGCAGCTGTACTTGCAGTGTGTTACATGAATAAACCTCTTTAAGCATTTTTTTTTTAGTTGGAGTCTCACTCTGTTGCCCAGGCTGGAGTGCAGTGGCACGCTCACGGCCACCATGGCCTCAACCTGCTGGGCTCAGGCGATCCCTCTGCCTCAGCCTTCCAAGTAGCTGAAACTACAGGCACGCATCACCACACCCAGCTAATTTTTTGATTTATTGTAGAGATAGGGTCTTGCCAAGTTACCCAGGTTGGTCTCAAACCCATGGGCTCAGGCAATCTTCTCACCTCAGCCTCCCAAAATGCTGGGATTATAGGTGTGAGCCACCATGCCAGGCTCTCTTTAAATATTTTACAGAGTTTGATTTTTTCATCAACACTTAGTTTATTGTGTTGGGGCTCAGAAACCAGTACCCCAAAATATGATGCTTTGACATACTGAACTAAAGAAGGCTCAAGGTCTCTCTGACTGGCAACCTGCCCCCACTCCACTCTCCCAAAGTCAAAATAAACTGGGCACGATGACTCATGCCTGTACTCTGAGCACTTTGGGAGGCTGAAGCGAGAGGATTACCTGAGTCCAAGAGTTCGAGATCAGCCTGGGCAATTTGGCGAGACCTCATCTCTACAATGAATCAAAAAAATTAGCCAGGTGTGGTGATGCAAGACTGTCGTTCCAGCTACTTGGAAGGTTGAGGTGGAAGGATTGCCTGAGCCCAGCAGGTCGAGGCTGTAGTGGCTGTGAGTATGCCACTACACTCCAGCCTGGATGACAGAGTGAGACCTTAACTCAAAAAAGAAAAAAGTTGTTCTCTAAAAACTTTATCTACTTACAGTCTAGATGCACCAAAAAAAAAAAAAAAAAGAAGAAAGAAAAATCAAAACCTTTTCTCTGTCTTTGACACCCTTGAACAGACTTTTTAAAAAAATCTGTGGTCACTGCAGCCTCAACCTCCTTGGATTAGGCAATCCTGCCTCAGCTGCCCAGGTAGCTGGGACTACAGGCACGTGCTTCCATGCCTGGCTGGCTTTTAAATTTCTTTTGTAGAGATGGAGTCTCGCTATGTTGCCCGGCCTGCTCTTGAACTCCTGGGCTCAAGTGATCCTCCCTCCTCAGCCTCCCAAAGTGCTGGGATTACAGGCATGAGCCACCACACCCAGCATGAACAGACTCTTTCACACGACAATGTCTATCTCATAGGCTCATTCAAATTTCAAGAACTGTTTACAAGTTCATCTCTGTTCCCAGATCCATTCATTCTCTCTAGTAATCCTTTATTGCCTGTCAACAGAATTCCTCTCTCCTCCTCATAACCCATTTGCCAGTATGGTATATAAGCTTCTGAACCCTGCTTGGTGGTGGGTGATTACTCCCTAGTTCTCTCCCTGTACACGTTCATAAAATTTGCATGCCAGGCCAGTGCAGAGGCTCACGCCTATAATCCCAGCGCTTTAGAAGGCCAAGGTAAGAGGATTGCCTGAGCCCACGGGTTCAAGACCAGCCCAGGCAACTTGGCGAGACCTTGTCTCTACAATAAATTTTAAAAGTTCGCCAGGCGTAGTGTCGCGTGCCTGTAGTTCCAGCTACTTGGAAGGCTGAGGCAGAAGGATCACCTGAGTCCAGCAGGTTGAGGCTGCGGTAGCAGTGAGTGTGCCACTGCACTCCAGCCTGGACACAGAGTAAGATTTCGACTCAAAAAAAAAAAAAAAGTGCATGCCCTTTCTCCAATTAATTTGCCTTTTGTGAGTTGATGTTTCAGTAAACCCTCAAAAGGGTGAGGGAAAGTTTCCTTTGGTCCCTCCATCTGCCTCAGCACCTCCTACTTCCTGTAGAGTATAAGCATCAAGAGAGTAGAGATCTCACTTATTTTGTTCCTGTTACATCTTCAGTATCCCAGAACATCTGGAATGTAATAGGCATTCAATAAACAAATAAATTAAAGGAGCTGCTTTCACCTGGGCTCGGGCTGCAGCCCCAGCCTCCCTTAATTAATCCTGCATCCCCTGGCTTTTTTACCCTGGAACAGCACAGGCAAAGTTTTCTGTCATCTTGTTTTTCTTTTTTTTTCTCTCTGTCACCCAGGCTGGAGTGCAGTGGCACAATCCTGGCTCACTGCAGCCTCGACCTCCTGGACTCAGGCAATCCTGCCTCAGTCTCCCAAGTATCTAGGACAACATATATATATAGGTTTAGGTATATGTACATATGTACGATTTTTTTTTTAACCTTGGGGGTCTCACTCTGTTGCCCAGGCTGGAGTACAGTGGCACAATCACAGCTCATTGCAGACTCGACCTCCTGGCTCAGGCAATCCTTCCGCCTCAGCCTCCCAAGTAGCTGGGACTACAGGTGCAAGCCCCATACCTGGCTAATTTTTATAGAAATGAGGTCTCACTATGTTGCCCAGGCTGGTCTCAAACTCCTCAGCTCAAGTAGTCCTCCCATCTCAGTCTTCCAAAGTGCTGGGATTATAGACATGAGCCACCATACCCAGCTGCCATTCATTTTTCTTTCTTTTTTGAGTTGGAGTCTCACTCTGTCTCCTAAGTGCAGTGGCACGCTCACAGCCACTGCAGCCTTGACCTGCTGGGCTCAGGCGATCCTTCTGCCTCAGCCTTCCAAGTAGCTGGAACCACAGGCATGTGCCACCACACCCAGCTAATTTTTTGATTTATCGTAGAGACCAGGTCTCACCAAGTTGCCTAGGCTGGCCTCGAACCCCTGGACTCAGGCATTCCTCTCTCCTCAGTCTTCCAAAGTGCTGGGATTATAGGCGTGAGCCACTGCTCCTGGCCACCATTCATTTTTCTATCAAGTTTTATTTGTTTCATTTCCTCTACTACCCTCCCAACCTCTGCTTTTTCTAAAATAAGTAGCTTGAAACTTCTTCAGAAAACTAAATCTTGGTTCCACTTGCTTCTAGAACCTTTAACACCCTTAACTCCCAAACTGCCCCTGTTCTAGTCAGTCTACTCAGTTTCTGGACTGTTGTTCAAAGTTTGAAGAAGTCTGGGCTCCGTGGCTCAGACCGTAATCCCAGAACTTTAGGAGGCCGAGGCGAGTGGATTGCCTGAGCCCACGGGTTCGAGACCCACCCGGGTAACTTGGCGAGACATCGTCTCTACAATAAGTCAAAAATTAGCCAGGCGTGATAGCGTGCTCCTGTAGTTCCAGTTACTTGGAAGGCTGAGCCAGAAGGATCGCTGGAGCCCAGCAGGTCGAGGCTGCGGTGCCACTGCACTCCAGTCTGGGCGACAGAATGAGACTCCAACTCAAATTTAAAAAAAAAGTTTGAAGAGGAAAACCAGCTGAGAGCAGCAAATTTCTCATAAAAACTAGTTTTAGTCTCATGCCTCTGAGATATCATTTCCTGCGGTCAACCCAGATTTCCCCATCCAGAGTAGACCTTGGTGAACAATGTGTGCTGTTCTGAGAACAATCTGAGACCTCGGATAGATCATGTTCTATGAGTAAGGCCATATTCCAGTAAAAAAGGCAAAACTGAAAAAGACCTAACCCGAACAAGGGCTAACCCCGAGTCGCCATAAGACAGGGTTATCTCTAAGTCATAAAACTGCCTGCCAGAATAAATGTAATATTTTTATGGGAAGATATACAGTAATCTAGAATCTTTATGACATATCATTACAGTGTCTAACACACAATAAAAAATTAAGCTGGGCATGGTGGCTCACGCCTATATTTCCAGCACTTTGGGAGGCCGAGGTAAAAGGATTGCCTGAGGCTACAGGTTCGAGACCAACCTGGGCAATTTGAAGAGACCTCATCTCTACAATAAATCAAGAAAAATTAGCTGGGCGTGATGGCGCATGCCTGTAGTTCCAGCTACTTGGAAGGCTGAGGTGGAAGAATCGCCTGAGCCCAGCAGGTCGAGGCTGAGGTGGCTATGAGGGTGTCACTGCACTCCAGCCTGCAAGACAGAGCGAGACTCCAACTCAAAAAAAAGAGAAAGCTGCTTCTCTCTTCCTGGCGGGAGGGTCCTTCCCTTTGGGCGTGGCCTGGGGGTCTGTCCCAGGCGGGGGGGGGGGGGGGGGCAGACACAGACCTCAGCCCATCAAATGAGAAGCGCAGCACCTGGAAGCAGTCCACATACCGGTATGGGTCAGGCTACCAGGTAGAAAGGTTGGTGGCAGAATCTGCACACCTGGGGGCTTTCCCTGTCCTTGCCAAGAGAGCAGTGACTTGGCCCTGGGAGAGGATCACAGAAGGGAACTCCCCAGGGAGACTTCTCACCAACTTTATCACAGGCTGAACTTATACCTCCATTCATAGAACAGGACCCACTTGGTGGGGTTTAAAAAAAACAGCCGCTCCCCAGACCCCATCAGCCAAAATGGTGAAACAGATCGATAGCAAGGCCTCTTTTCAGGATGCCTTGGAAGCTGCAGGTGATAAACTTGGTGTAGTTGACTCCTCAGCCATGTGGGGTGGGCCTTGCAAAATAATCAAGCCTTTCTTTCATTCCCTCTCTGAAAAGTATTCCAGTGTGGTGTTCCTTGAAGTGGATGTGGATGACTGTCAGGATGTTGCTTCAGAGTGTGAAGTCAAATGTATGCCAACCTTCCAGTTTTTTATTTTTTATTTTTTTTTATTTTTCTTATTTTTTTGAGTTGGAGTCTCACTCTGTCGCCCAGACTGGAGTGCAGTGGCCGCTCCCGGCCACCGCAGCCTCGACCTGCTGGGCTCTGACGATCCTTCCGCCTCAGCCTTCCAAGCAGCCGGAATTACAGGCATGCGCTACCACACCCGGCTGATTTTCTGATTTATTGTAGAGATGA
>NW_007251074.1:184388-184925 GCF_000164805.1 Carlito syrichta
GTCTCGAACCCGCAGGCTCAGGCAATCCACTCACCTCAGCCTCCCAAAGGCGCGGGATTATAGGCTGAGCCACCGAGCCCGGCTTCCAGTTTTTTAAAAAGGGACAAAAGGTGGGTGAATTTTCTGGAGCTAATAAGGAAAAACTTGAAGCCACCATTAATGAATTACTCTAATTATGTTTTCTGAAAACATAACCAGCCATTGGCTATTTAAAACTTGGAGTTTGTTTTTTTTTATTTATAAAATGTATGAAGTAAGCCGGGCTCGGTGGCTCAGCCTGTAATCCCGCGCCTTTGGGAGGCTGAGGTGAGTGAATTGCCTGAGCCCGCGGGTTCGAGACCCGCCTGGGCAGCGAGACCTCATCTCTACAATAAATCAAAAAATCAGCCGGGCGTGGTAGCGCACGCCTGTAATTCTGGCTACTCGGAAGGCTGAGACGGAAGGATCGCTGGAACCCAGCAGGTGAGGCTGCGGTGGCTGGGAGCAGCCACTGCACTCCAGTCTGGGCGACCGAGTGAAACTCCAACTCAAAAAAAA